>NC_139931.1:1728383-1797765 GCF_963514095.1 Eutrigla gurnardus
CGAATTTGTTGCCGTGTTTTTTATGTTTTAAGTATCAAAAAATGGAAAAATGTCCAAGGTGATGTTTTTTAAACATCTTGTTTTTTAGTTTTTCAGTTAAATATGAGGTAAAACAGAAACGAAGGATATCTCGATGTCTGAGAGGCTGAAACCAGCTGTTTGAGTCGGTATCGGCCTGATATCGGTATCAGTGCATCGCCGAAAGAAACACAAAAACAAAAGTTGACTTGGAATCGTTTAAAAACTCTCAGACGTGTCGATATCTGCTTTATTGGGACGAATGTTGAGCGTGCATCGTCCCAATCACGCACGTTTGACCGGCCGGCACCGCCCATCAAACGTTGCCACCGCCGCCATTTTGTAGACTTGATGCCTGAAACGATGTTATTAATGATGTATGAAAGCCGCTCCTGCATCAGCAGGAAAAAAACGGTCCGATCAGATGTTTTCTCCTCACACACATCTGTCTCCGATTCACCGCCGGGAAATTAGGAATCAACCTTTTTTAACCAGCTGAACACCTGTATGAGCACCCCCCCCCCCCCCCCCCCCCTAATGTCAGGTCACATGTTGAAAATGTTATGTTGAAAGTGTAATCTCACATTCCCTAATCAGTGTTTGTAGTGATTTGCATATCGCCTCCCTTCTGCGTAACCACGACGACAGGCTTTCCCCTTTTTAAAAAGCTAGCGGGTTTTCGTCCACGTTGCCGTTGCTGCTGTTGTTGCTGCTGCTGCTGCTGCGGCGGCAACGGCAATGTGAAGCTCTTGTGTGCAGTCTAATGTAAGTATGCACGCTCTCCCTCATGATCCCTCATTTATCATTTTGACACCGGCTACTTTTTTTGAAGTGGAGAAAAATGTTGCAGTCAGCTCTTCCTTTTGGTGTCGGGGAGAAAAATATATGTGCGAATGAGCGCGTGCACGTCGTTGTTAGGCGCGTGCACGTTTCCCCTACTGCTGGTGGAAGATAGAGAAGTGTGTGTGTGTGTGTGTGTGTGTGTGTGTGTGTGTGTGTGTGTGTGTGCGTGTTTGTGTACATCAGTATGATTAAGGAGCACGGGAACAAGGCTCTGGCTATTTACTGCTGATAAACCAGAGTGTGCATATGTTGCGTTGTGCGTTGGGCTTGTTATTCTCCGTCTGATGCTCCATCCGTCCCGCTTCACGCCTCCAAGACAAATTGCATCCTATTTTAAGAAGCGCGTTGACCTGATACAGAAACACAACTGTATCTCTCTCTCTCTCTCTCTCTCTCTCTCTCTCTCTCTCTCTCTCTCATCGAGCACCATTTTAAAGCCCAGTTGAGTTAACTCCCCCCCCCCGATGTCATTCAGCCACCTCTCGATCCAATTATGACAAAAAAACGCAACTCCTGACATTTACCTGAGCTCGGAACTAATACCCCCCCCCCCCTGTTAAATTGCATCGATAGATATCTGAACAGGTATCCGTATTGATCGCCGCGGAGTCGATCGCTGACATTATGATCCTTCTTACAGGGTTGCTGGTGGAGAGCCTCTGATAAACAGTCTGATCCATCTAGCTGCACAGAGGGATTATATTACTTGGCTTGGTGTGTGTGTGTGTGTGTGTGTGTGTGTGTGTGTGTGTGTGTGTGTGTGTGTCATGGCAGGTTACAAATGAGTTTGTTTGTGTTCTGGCCGCAGAAACCTTTTATGCCCCGGGCTGTGTGTGTTGTGTGGGTGGGTCTTGGTGAATGTGATAGAGACTAAGGATCTGTGTGTGTGTGTGTGTGTGTGTGTGTGTGTGTGTGTGTGTGTGTGTGTGTGTGTGTGTGTGTGTGTGTGTGTGTGTGTGTGTGTGTATGTAATAGCTTGAGTGGGATGGTTATGAGTTTTTTTTTGGTAGTATTTTCGCCCGTTGTTACCACCCTGAGCCATATAGTTTCCCGTCCACTCGGTTTCGATTCCCGTGCTCGTGCCGGAGGTCAAGCGGGTGACCTATTGGTAAAAGTGCCTTGCGTGCCAATAAATGCCTAGCAGTATTAATCACATAGGAGCCCCCGCTCTGTGGAGGGGTCAATGCTTTAAAGGGCACCGGAGAAGCTGCCTAACACTGAAATACAGCCGGGGCATCTTTTTCCGGTTGAATAAAAAAAAAACTTTATTAGTTCCCCCCGATGAGGTCAGCCCGCCCGGCGTGAATGAAACCCGTCGATATCCCATCCTAGGCTTTTGGAACTTGATGGTGAGGCATCTGTCGGATGCACATTTCATTCCTTAGTTAGGCTGTAAGTAATGCATACATTAACCGCCGGTATTTCCCAGCGTACACGGCTGCAAGAACATCTGCTTTTTTATATTAAGTGAAAGATGAAATATTAATCTGGTGCAAGTCAAAAATCACCGACAGGTTGCTGTGGTGACAGCTGCTAAGAGGGGGGGATAATAAGTCAGGTGGTTCGGCCCTCGATCCGTCTGATCACGACATCAACGCACCAAAAAAAAAAAATAACACATGAATGGCTTCGCCGGATCAAATGGGGTCTTTTTTTTATTCAACCGGCTCGGTCTAAAGCGGGAGAGCGTTTACAAGTCGGAGAGATGTACGAAGTTTAGTACACAAAGCGAGGCTGAGCCGGATGCTGTAGGAATCTGTTGCCATGGTAACTGACATCCAAAATCTGTATTTGAATGCGCGTTTCCGAAAAAACAAAAATAATCAAATAGTCCATTAAATAATAGTAATTCAGTATTCATTATTAATGAGTTAACCTCAGACTGATGCCGCTAGTTTGTTGGATTTCGGTGCAGAGCTCTCCAAGGTGCTGAAACGTCCTCAATAAGCTGCACTCTCAAATCCGTTTCCAGGGAAACAGAGTTCCCGTAGTTTAAAGACAAAACCAAACAAAACAAAAACCCACAAAAAACTACTAAGTTGTTGTGGAGAAAGTCCTGTGTTTTCTCCACTCAGACTTCCTCCAAAGCAAACGACAAAAACCCGACCCCATCGAAGCGTAATTCCTAATGTGGTTTCGTTGTGCGGGGATGTCATTTTAAGGAGGCTGACATATGAGCAAATTAGTTTTTATGGGCTATCGCTGTAATTTATCCGATGTGATTATTGCACATTTTCTAGCTGTTTTTTTTTTCTCCCCAAAACGTTGGTTTCAGACAGAAATGGGACCCAGATTAACATTGATTACGTGATTTGGTAATGGGGGAACGAGGAGAAACACATCATTTTCAGCCAAATGTGTGTAATCTGTATCGCTGTGTGTCGTCCCCGGCAACGTCTGCTTTGCCTGTTGATGATGCTGAATGCTTACTTCTGCATGTGATGTAACGTTTAAATACACAAATAGTGAACACAAAGTGTATTTCTGCTCGTTGCAGAGAAGCGTTCCCCCCCACAGATTGATTTCTGCATTAATTACTGAATACACCGTCCGCCTATTGAATGTATCAATCCACTCGATGAATGCATTGAACAAACAGAGATCCATACCATGCAATTATTGCCCTCTAAATAGCCCCTGTGAATACTTGAAAAGCTAATTGTATGTCGATACCGCTCAAAGGCAGAATTGCATTGACACGCCGGCATTTGAGGAATTTAGTATTTGGCTGGGTTGCTAGGTGACGGGACTCGAGACCTCGGCTGCGGCGGATTGAAGGTTTCCAATCATCCGGAGTGACGAGCATCGGCGTTTATTCTGAGATGATGTGAAATGTTTTGGGATCTCAAACAACAATAACGGCGTTGTGTTTTTAAGCATTAATAAATCATCACGTTTTTTTTTAGACTATTTGAAATGACGTTGGAGCTTCTGCGTCGCTCGTTAATGTCGTTTAGCACCAGGATGTTTATGGAAGGAATAGAGATGAACAAATACATGTGAAAATTAATTTAAGTATTTTTAATATTTTGTATTCTATTAATTCCTCTTTATATTTTAACATTATTATTATTATTATTATTATTATTATTATTATTATTATTTTACAGATTATGGCACACTTGTGACTCCATATATTTATAAAAAAAAAGGGCTGGAAAATGATTTAAATTTTTATGGAAATCAGAATTTGGCCTTCCGAGGTGCCTCTGGAAAAGGTCTGTCACGTCTGTGAAAACACCGTTTCATATTAAATCTCATCACATCATATTCTACAAATGTGAGAAAAGATCTTTGTTTGGTTCAGATCTCTGAACAAATCATTTAAATGTGTTTCATTCTCCTCTCATTTGCAAAATCAGTCAAAACGTTGCTCTGGGGATTTTTCCAAAATGTCCCAATGTGCAGTTGTGAGTCCAGAACCAGAAGTTGAGTAGCAGCATGCGTCGCCATGGCGACACAATGATTGTTGGACTTTAAGGAGGATGTCAATGAGTTTATGTCGGGAATATTTAGCGCTCATTAAAGAGTTAAAAGCGTGAAGGCTCACTACGTTTTTAAAACATGAATATTTAACGCGTCCCGTCTCGTCTGTCTCCATGACTCGGGACTACTTTCTCAGCCAGCTCTAAATTTCTCCAAAAGCCTCCCATGATCCCCCCCTCCCCCTTCCAAAAAAAAGAAAAACTCCTGACATCCCGTCTCCAAAATGGATGACATCTTGATTCCCCGGTAATGAAATCATCACTGGGATATCGCGGCCGGTTTTAATTCTGATTAAAAGTCATTTTTTAAAGAGATGACCTCGAACATCTCACTTCCTCCCGCTCTAATTCTTCGCTCGGAGCCTGAAAGTCCCTGAGTTGGCAAAAAAAATTAAAAAAATCCCGCCCGCGAATGGGAGACGTTCATCAAATTCCTCCATTAATCTGAAGTGCGGGGGGGCTTTGATTAAAAAACGCGGCCCTCGTGTCGACCTATAGGAAGATCCGGATTGATCCAGATGTGCGGCGGCGGCGGAGTTGTTTGGGGACGCGGCGGAGGGATCGATCGGGGGCTGCGATTGGTGCAGGGGGGGTCGACTTTTGTCTTTAGCGTTTATCCTGACTCGGCACAAAGTCGAAAAAAGGCTCCCCCTCCCCCTCCATCCTCTTGGTTTCTGACCGTCAGGGACTCAAGCAGAGATTGATTCTCCCCCCCCCACCCAGAGATGGGGGGCTTGTTTTTCACATGGGGGTGATATGAGACTTTCAGTGGGGGGGGGGGGGGGGGGGGGGGGGGGGGGCAGGATGGCGATGTGGGATCGACAGGGCTGATTGGACTTGAGACAAGAAGAGTAAAAAACTGAGACAGAGATGGAGAAGCAGACCGAGGGGGATTGGACCACCATAACCCCCCCCCCCCTCCCTCCCCCCCCTCCCCCCCCTCCCCCCCCGGGCCTCAACTCACCGTATAGATCCACTTGTCTTCTAATGCTGATTGATATTAATCAAATGCGTTTGACTGACATGGCAGCCAAGAGGCACAATTTTTCTTTCTTTTTTTTAACCCAAAAGGCAATTTTTGGTTGAAGCCCCTCCAGAACCCCCCCCCCCCCCCCTGTAATGGATGAGTACATATGCCTGCTGCTGTCTCTGAGCGGAGGAGACGTGAACTAATTAATTACGGGGGAGGAAGGGAGGGAGGGAGGGGGGGAGGGGGGGATGTCGGCTGGACGCTGACACGATCGTTGTGGCCGTGCGGTTATTGACTCCTCCGCCGAGGAAAAGTTGCTCATTTAGCAACTGTTGTTGCCGAAAGCCCCGGGAGGGCAACGATCATTGCCGAGAGCAGCGCATACTCCGTCCGTTTGTCTGTCTGAGTGATGTGTTAGCATTAAGTGTTGTGATGTCACCAGCGATCACGTTTTCTGTTATCTTATTTGATCGGCGAGGTGAATTTTGACGAGTCGTCCGGTCGCCGTCGTCCCCGGCAACGCGGCTGAGAGTAGAGTAGATTAGAGGGTTGTGCCCTTGAACATCTCCGGTTCTCTATATTATTCTGAAAATATAGATTACAGGCGCGGGGTCAGGGAGAGAGCGCCACGGGAGACTATAGAAAACCACTGCAATCATCTCGGCCGGGCCCCGCCCCCCCATCCCCCCTCCATCGGATGCTTTTGAAATTCTAATGCACGCCCAAAGATGGATGTGGAAAAGTACTCAACTGCAGCTTAAAAACACATAAATTACGACGGGCCGTCCTTTTACAGAATAGATTGCCTTAATGGCGGGGGCCTAACGGCTCGGCAGCCCGCCGCGTCCCGGCTCTGTCTGTAAACGGCGCACCTCAGGGACCTGTCGTGGTGTCTCGATCAACCTTTTTACGGCATGCTTTTCTAATTGCTTTTTTGCCTTTTTTTTACCTCAGGCAAGTAAACCTGGAGGGGGGGGGGGGGGGGGTTCTGTGTTATTATTAGTGAGTCTGTGAGATCTAGTGAGTCTGTAATCGTGCTGTTGTTTTATCTATGGGTGGGAATAGAGACTTTTATTCTGAAAGGGTGGGGTCATGGTATGGGGCTTCTGGGTTGGTTATTTGTTAAGAAAACAAGGTTTTTAATTCCACTTATTGATCCTTCGAAGAGAACTCTGGACTCAGTTAAGCACCAAAGCACATGTTTGCAGTAGAGTTCTGCAGGATCGAGGCCTAAAACCATGAGTCAGCATTTTTCCCATTCCTCGTCTTGGAAGTCGACGTGTTTGTGGTTCGATGACTGAAATCTGTGTTTTGTTCTACGATATCGGTTCATTTTGAAGGTTTTACTCTTACGTCCTATAAAAAGACGGTTGCTAACGGGTGTCGTCGTCATGGTGACTAGTCCACCTTTACCTTTAGTTTAGCGCTAGCAACGTGAAGTCACGTGATTACGGTGTAGTTCCTTTATGGCGTCAGGTTAGCTTTTTTACTTTTTTGCATTCATGCTTCAAAAATCATGAAAAACGTCTTCATTTGTAACAAAAACGTTTTAAGTTTCATGAATGTTTGTTTGAGATTATTTGACTTTTACGGCTCAAATCAAAGCTTTATATTTATTTTTTTCTTTATGAAGGAATCAAAAAAACTGTTGACACCACGTTGTTTGACTTTATTTAATTAAATAAATAACTAATCTGAAGAACATGGTGTTTTGCTCTCAGCGTATCTTGTTTACTTTACTTAAAAGGAGGATTCAACGAGAACAAGATCAGCGGGAATCAATAGAATCCAAAATCCCTCGAATCTACAAGAAGAAGAAGAAAAAAATGGTGCATGAACAGAATTTGCTCTCTTCAATATTTTAAACATATTTAGCAGTTTTTTCTTGAACGTCTCTCTTTTGCTTCTCAATTTAAACGACGACTCGCGACGGCTCAATTAAAAACAAAGCAACAACAAAAAACGTGTTAATAAATGAAACCGTTTTCCTCTCTCTCTCTCTCTCTCTCTCTCTCTCTCTCTCTCTCTCTCTCTCTCTCTCTCTCTCTCTCTGTCATGAATCCAATAAAACGAAGGTCCCGTGGGTCTCCTCATAATAGATGACAAAACTCCCCCGGGACCAATTAGACCACCAGGAAATGACTATCTATCGGATTGTGTACCGTTTAGAAAAAGAAAAATCATATCGAAGGATCTTTTCAAACAAACACAATTATATATATATATATATATATATATATATATATATATATACAGTATATATATGTATATATAAAAACATGGCGGTGACAGTGATGCGTTGCAGACAGGTGACAGCAGGTGTTGCTTGTTGCCGTTGTTGGCGTGGTGATGATGATGACCCCCCCCTGGCGGTTCATACATCTTTAATGGCGGTCCGAGGGTGCTTACGCAGCGCCTCGTTACTGCCCCCCCGTCCAACCCGTCATGGCACGGGGCCCGTCGTCGGCCCCGGCAACAGGCCCCTCCTCTTATACACCTCAATAATTTAGTGCGTGTGTTTACAGAACGTTGACAAAGTCAAGTACCCCCCCCCCAGGATGAATAATACATGTGGCCGATGATTCGGAGGAATGTGCCGGCGGGACGGAGGTTCAGATCCTCCAAAGCAAGGTAAATGTCCTGACATTTCAAATATCCAGCGAGCTGAAATGTGCTGAACGCGACAGAACCGCTCCGACTCCACCGAGGGGGGGGGGGGGGTCGTACCACGGACATACAGAGGTGCTCTCTCTGAACAAGAGGCCTGACCCCCCCCCCCTTTGATGGGATGTTACTCCGTACTTTTATCTGTTGTTTGAGATCCTCGCTTGCGTTTACAGATGTGGGCGGAGTTAAGACCACATTAACAGGAAGGAAGGAAGAAAGGAAGGAAGGAAGAAAGGAAGGTAGGAAAGAAGGAAGGAAGGAAGGAAGAAAGGAAGGAAGGAAGGTAGGAAAGAAGGAAGGAAGGAAGAAAGGAAGGAAGGAAGGAAGAAAGGAAGGAAGGAAGGTAGGAAAGAAGGAAGGAAGGAAGGAAAGATGTTTTTACTCGGCTCGGCCATCAAATGAAATGTTGGAATCTCATCAGGAGGCAAAACGATGACTCATCATTTTTTAACAGCGAGGACCAGCCTCTAATTTTACTACTTAACAAAGTCACAAACAAACATACTGTCGTGAACGCAGCTTGTGTGAGTCATCGCTAAACATCGTCCCTCTGTTGCTTTTCTTTTTTATCCTTTTGCTCCTAAAAAGTCAGAGACTAATGAACGTCTGGTAGAATTCAGATTTGAGGTGCAGGTTTTGTTCGGTCTGGTTCAGGAGTTTGGATCTATTTCCTGTCGTTCATGCTGGCGAGCTCCGAGGCGGCGTGCCGGCCCGGGGGCCTCCGAAGGTTTTTAAGGTATAATCTTGATTAATTGTTAATCCGCTCATGTCCACGGGAGAGAATCAGCATTCAAGGCGTTTCACTTTTTTTTTTTTCTTCTTAAAGTGGGGTAAAGCTCGCATTAGCTCGGCTACATTATTGAAAACAAGACCGCCGCCGGAGTCCAAACCGGCCTCAAACGGCTGCTGATCCTTATTTAACTCAACTCCACTAAACATGGCACTTTATAGTGTTGGAACTCGTACGAACACGGACAAACAGACTCTGTATGCAGATTCAGGTTCCTGTTTGGAGGCTTGAGTGTCGACCAATCGACAAATGATTTAGCTTTTTTATTGGTTTAAAATGGGACTGTAAACTCGCAGGCTGCTGATTGGACGGAGAAATACAATAAATACAATAGAAAATGTATTTTCCTTTCTTCTCACTTATTTGTGCTGTTTATGTTGGATTGAATGTTTCTTTTTCTATTATTTCATTTGATTCCTTTGATATGAAACGTCAAGGCCATCGTGGGTCTGTTTTTATCCTGTTGACGACACCAAATATTATCATGGAATTACCCACAAGGCAATATGTTTCTGTGATAACAAGAGAACAAAAAGTTTAACAAAGAAGAAGCTTGTTGCAGATTCAGGAAATAAACCAAGCAATCAAAGCATCGATCAGACCCGAGGCCTGTAAAGACGTTTGCTTCTCTTTGTATTCGTGTTCAAAGATACATTCTCAACTAAACTGCTATCTCAATTACGCGTTTCGACAGAAATATTGTCTCCCGATTTCCAGCCGCGGTATTAAACGTGTGGATAAATCATAAATCACACCGGATGTGAACGGCGGTCTCCTGGGTGAGAGTCGCGTGTTCTGCGACCCGCGTCCTCTGCTCGTGTGTGAACTTCTACAGACTTCTAGAAGACTGTTTGTGATGCATGAGAACCAAACATTCATCTGGGAGACGTTACCATGGCAACGCTGTAATTGTGTTTTCCCGTTCGCTCCGTCGTCCACATGTTCGGGTCCTGAACTCACAAACACCCGTCATCTTCAACGAGGCGTCAACATGCATAACCTTCAGCAGCGACGTTGACCTGCAGGGACACACACACACACACACACACACACGCACACACACCCGCACACACACACACACACACCTGGGGCGACGTGTTGACGCCTGATTGAGGAGTCCCTCCCTCCCTGTGCAGATTTATGACGGAGAGGATTTGTGTCCAGAGCGGCTTGTGATCCCGCTGATGGACAGCCGCGGAGATTTCCTCCGAGTGGATTTATGTTCCGCCGGCGACGCCGTTGTTTCCTGCGGTGCCCTGAACCTCACGTACCCCCCCTCCCCTCCCAGTTTTACACTTTATTTGAACTTTACATTCCCACCCGGCCTCGTCGTCGTCTGAGTGGCTCTCAACCTTCCGGCCATTTACTAGAAATGTAATTATTTATGCTCCGGCCTGGAGAATAAAAAAAAAAGATTTTTACAAGGAGTCTCACATTTTTTATCCCCTCCTCCCCCTCCTCCTCCCCCCATCATCTCCCAAAGATGGCCGATAACGGTGTCAGATTTCTGAATATTATTTCACTCCATTATTTTAAAGGCGGAGTGATTTATGGGGGCGAGACGTGATGATGGTAATTAATCTGAAGCGTTGCGAGAGGAGAAAGGCCGACCTGCTGATCTGTGCTCAGCATCTGGCTGTGGGATCTGATTCTCCCTGCACCAAAAAAAAAAAAAACCTGCTTCCACCTGAATCAGCAGGTTTGAGGCTTCACTGTGCAAAGAAGCCGCCGCTCGTTTCCACGGAAAGGAGGAAGAAGTTGTTTTTGTAGAGAAACAGGAAGGATGGCGTTTTGTAGAAAAGAAGAAGGCGTCCGAAGCCTCGAGAGCGGCAGACAGAAAAAGAAAGAGACGTGGTTAGCTTTGGGAGAGCAAGACAAGAAGGGAGATTGTGAGTAATATTGATCTGGGTTAATTAGATTCCTATCTGGTCTCGGGGGACCGGTGTTCCAGCAACACGTTTCAGAGTGAAGAAAGTGGCTGAGAGTTTCACCAGTATATATATGAACTCTAATTTAATTTCAAAGCCCTGAGTACAAAATGTGATTTGATTATTGGGAATATTTTTCATGTCTAATTACAATTTATTTTTCCCTCTCTCTCTCTCTCTCTCTCTCTCTCTCTCGCCTAAAGTTTATCTAAACTTTCTTTTTTTCTTCTTCTTAATGAATCTCCTTGTATCGCTAAATGACCGACTCATGCACTCCAGTAATTCACTGAAAAATTAGATTTGGAATGGAACCCTGATATTGTTAGTTTCTCTGCTCATTAAAAGTTAAATGAATGTGCACGTCGGGTCACTAATTAGAAGGTATTTTATTTCACTTCACCTCGAGTCGACGTCGCCGCCGTAGAATACGATATTAGAGCCGTTAGCATCCCTCGATTAGTAACGTGGCTTCCGTTTAACATAAAAAAAGAGACGGTGTGTTTTTCAGCAGCTCTGTCTCTCACACAACTACCATTCCAGGGAAATATATATATATACAGTATATATTTATGTATATATAACATATACATTTTTCTCAGTTTCTAGTTTGAAACTATAGTTTAACGAAAAAAACTATAATGACTCGTTTGGTCATAAAGAGCGATACATCGTCAGCAAACAACAAGATGCGTCCCTTTAAACTTAATTACATTTACTCAGGGTCGCCATGAAGTTGATCATTTGCAAATGTCTTTGTCTTTTATCGCTGCAAACAAATCAAAAGTGATGACTGATGCATTTTAATAGGAATAAACAGAAAACAGAATATTACAACTTCATGGACACACACACACACACACACACCAGGTCACCGGCTTTCATGGCTGATCTGTTTGTCATAATGGCTTTTAAAAGGTCACGTGTTGATTAATATGACTGATGGTTAAAAGCACACACGTGCACTAACACACACACACACGTGCACGCCCGCGGGCCATGTCCGACGGCGTATAGTGCCATTTTGTTCTGGCGAGGACGCCGATAGACGAATTAGCGAGTAGGTCACGCAAATACGTATGAAAAGATGACGTTTCGTACACGAGAAGGATTTTCTTTAGTGATACGTTCAAAACACCAAGACGTGTAGCATTAGCATTAGCACCGCTTAAAAATAAAGGATGAGGGGCTAAGATGCTAGCAGTAGCTTTCACTTGTTGTCATGGCAACGGCAAACATCGGGTGTGAGCAGAACCAAGCAACTTGTTTATTATATCAGCTATATATATTTATATATTTCCCGCCTCTCTGCTTGAGATCCACATGTATTACTATGAGGCTGCAGGGCTGCATGGGGGGTGACATACCTGCCCCGGCCTCCCCCCTCACCCCCCGGCGTCTCGTTGCTGGGGGGGGGGGGGGGGGGGGGGGGGGGGGGGGTGGGGGGCTATAATTGTTGCTGTAAATTGTGCCGCTCCCCGACGCCCCTGTCTTAACCGCCCATTACACATGGTTCACTACGGTCCTTGTTGATTGCGGCTGTCGAGGAGGGCAGATTTATGCACTCTGGCTTCAGGAAGAGGCAGTGAGAGAGAGAGAGAGAGAGAGAGAGAGAGAGAGAGAGAGAGAGAGAGAGAGATGGGTGATTAGGTGGGAGGCGGGGTTTATGGGGGGGGGGGCTTGACCCTCTCAGGGGGTGTAGAGGTGCAAGAGAGGGTCCAGAGAGAGGACTCGGTCCAGACTAGCAAGTGCTCCGGTGATGAGATCTTGGTCGGAGCTGTGTGTGTGTGTGTGTGTGTGTGTGTGTGTGTGTGTGTGTGTGTGTGTGTGTGTGTGTGTGTGTGTGTGTGTGTGTGTGTGTGTGTGTGTGTGTGTGTGTGTGTGTCTCAGCCCTCTCCGCCAGCCTCTCAGACACCCTGTCCTTTCTCAGAAAACACCACTTGTGTAACAAAGGCTGCTAATCTGTTGAGTACAGCAGCGAGGAGCCCAGTGTGTGTGTGTGTGTGTGTGTGTGTGTGTGTGTGTGTGTGTGTGTGTGTGTGTGTGAGAGAGTCTGCCGTGGTCACACTCTAATCCACGGAGCCATCGCAGCACTAAAATAAACCCATTAGCGGCTGATAGCTGCTCTGGCTCGCGCGGCTCTGTTCCTCTGCGCCGCGATGTTGTTATGAAGCAACAGGAAACTAATCAGTTACAAGCAGCTGATTAATCGTAACATTAATTAGCATTGAACATCACTTGTTGGTTAAAAAGTTGCGTGGCGAGGGTTTTTTTTTTAGGGGGGGGGGACTGAGCATCAAAAATGAAAAATGTCATAGTTAAAACTAAACATAATGTTGATAAAAAGTTATTTATTGTAGAGATATGTGTCATTATGTTGTTACGTTTATAACTATAACACATAATAAGCATACTTCTACTCAGTTTGATTATCGCTATAAAAGCTTTTTTGTTATAAACACTTTATATAAACCTGTAATACGTCATAATTGTAATTTTAATGTGATTGATTAAAGTTGTTGTTGTTTAATTTCGTGAAAAAACTTTAATTAAATCGATGCAAAGAAAGCAACAAAATGTTGTAAAATAAGTTTTTACTTTGCTTAAAGTAATTTATTATCACATTATAGTTAATTATAACACGCTAATAATGTATTACAACTATAAGAATAATATAAGATACTTAAAAAGATCAGTTAGTGATCAGTAATTATTAAGTATGCATAAGTCATTATACTAAATACTTAACTATATTTTTTAGCATTTGCTCTGATTAATCTTAGACCATGAATATTCATGAGTATGTTTATGATGCTTTATCGACATAGAAAGCACTCTTTTTGTTATTTGTTATTTAGTTAAAGCTGAACTAAATAGATTTAATCACAGTTATGATTTATTGTAATGTGATTAAAGTGGCTTTTGTGTAAAAAAAAAACATTTCATTTGTTATTTTGAGTGTTTCTGTAATTCGTGGCGGTTTCTAACGTCTACTCCACACCTCCACTGCGTCCACAGTTCGTTAGCTGGTGATAGATGGCGTTACCGTAACGGTTCTAAGTGGTCGCTAAGTCGTCCTGCGGGATGATGGGACGCCATAGCGGCGGCCATAATGGAATTACAGGAAAGAGAAAAATAATAATAATAATCCGCGGCCGCACCGGTGAACGGTACAAATGGAGGATGAGACGGAGGAGGAGAGCCAACGCACCAATCTACAGTATGGCACATATGGAATTACCCAGAGTTCACCTTGTTTAGGACCAACGAATCAATGGGGGGGGGGGCATTAATAATGCAGCCGGGTCTTCAGAGGGGGAACCATAACTGTCATAAATGGTAATTTTGTTTGATCATTAGAATCCTTTTCATTGGGATAAACAGACAACATTATTCATCGGTATAAATATTCATGGTGAGGGCACACACACACACACACACACACACACACACACACACACACACACACACACACACACACACACACTCACACACACACTCACACACACACACACACACACACACACACACACACACACACACTCACACACACACACACACACACACACTCACACACACACACACACACACACACACACTCACTCACGCACACACACACACACACACACACTCACACACACACACACACACACACACACACACACACACACACACACACACAATCACACACACACACACACACACACACACACACACACACACACAAACACACACACACACACACACACACGTGCAGCGACCTGCAGGAAGAAGAACAGATATTGCGATATTGATGTGATTTCTCGCTCCGCGTGATGAAATAATTTACAGAATTGATTACGATGAAGGCTAATCTTTACAGGGACATATATATATATATATATATATATATACATATATATGATGAGGTGGCGTTTAGCTTCATGGAGACTCTGGAACGGCGTCCGTGTTTCTCCTCGGCGTCGCCATCATTCGATTAGCCGCCGTGAGGAAACCTTCGCTTTTAAAATCTGTATTTATCGGCCTCATCATCGGAAACACAATCACAGTTCATCGCCACCATCCGTATCCATCGGCACGCCGAGATGAAGTGCCGCCATATTAGATCGGAGGTTCGTTTATGAGTCATAGAGAAGCAGATGGGGGGGGGGATGGAGGGGGTTCTCGTGAATCTGTGCGTTGAGGTTTTTTGTCGCTGAATGTATTCGGGGCCTCCGGGCGCAGACAGCCGTCGATGGGGGGGATCTGATGCACGCGTTGCCATAGTAACCACATTTCTTCTTCTTCTCTGGCCTTATTTTTTATTGTTATCTCTCAGAGGAAGTGTGAGTTTGTGATTTTTTTTTGTATTCACGCCGTGTTTTTCCCTGTTTGAGTTCAACATGGCTGTGTGTGTGTGTGTGTGTGTAAGTAATGTATGTACATGCATTTGTGTGTTTTTGTGTCTAAAAATGTAAATTATTAGCCGTCATCACACACACACACACACTCACACACACACACACATTTTTCTCCACATCTTCAGTCAAAGGAATCGGATCTCAGCTCTTCGTGTTCCCCCGTCTCACGAGTGTGTCGGTGCGTGTACAGGAAGTGTGGGAGCGGCTCGCCGTAACGCGGCGGCGTGGTCACCGCCGGGGAGCGATTTAAGAGCCTTTTATAGAGACAGATCCGTCCGCTTTACTGGGCTGAAGCCGGCTAACCGGAGGAACTGTGACAGACATGTGCCTGCTAGACCCCTCATACATAAACCACCGTGTGTGTGTGTGTGTGTGTGTGTGTGTGTGTGTGTGTGTGTGTTGTCGGGAGATGGCCGATAGCTGTTGTATCTCCGCTCACGTGCCCTGCCTCCAATTGCCCAATCAGTCAGTGGAACCCTTCAGACAGTCTCCTCTTAATAAGGAAGCTTCCAGCCCAATTCCCACAGATAGCCTAAGTAAATCAACGCGGTGAGGAGGAGCGGAGAGCCTTTTCAATCAGGCTCTAGAGAACGCAGCCTGGGCAACTCTGGCACTCCAGACAATAAGAGGGGGGAGGTGGGGGGGATACAGTGATATCCCCGTATGGTGATGACTACGCTCAGAGTGAGGTGTACTATTCATCTCGGCCTCAGCCGTCTTCTGGCTGCGGCGTCTCTGCACCCTCAGGGCCTCTACACTCTGCATCCCGCCGTAAAACATCCCCCCCATTGTAATTCATGTTATGCCGCGAGAGGTTCTGGTACCCCCCCATCCCTTCATCCAGCCCTTCCTCCGCCTCCACCTCCATCTCCATCCACCCGCCTTATGATGCGGTCCTCATGGCGAGCTGAGCGAGCCATAATACCGTGTTTTGTATTCAACCCCAGATAGCGGCCATTTCAGGAAAAGCCACAAAACCCCAAAAGAGGGAGGGGGGAGGGTGTAAGGGGGAGGCTTGCAGCGTTGGTCGGGGGTTCAGGGTTTGGACCGATTCGGAGCGGAGTCCCACGTCGGCAATTTGGTGGGCGAAGAGCGCTCCAGGCCACATGCGCCTCGTCCGTCCGTCACAGGTGAAAAAGAGGGGGAGGAAAAGGGGGGAGGAGGGGATGAAAGTTGAAAGGCGAGGACCTGGCATCCGCATCAGGCCAGACCAGCAGATGTGGCGATCCTGGTCTATTTGAGCTAAAGTGATGATTAAGGGATCATGGCCCTTAAATAGACAATCCTGTTTACCCAGTTTAGGGCCGCAATCAATCCGCCACTCGCCAGATTAATTGAGACGCTTCCGATTGATTTTCTTTTTTTCCCTCTCTTTCCCCTCCCTCCTCCTCCTCCTCCTCCTCCTCCTCCTCTACTCCTGCTCGGCCTTCCTATCAATGACTTCTCAAACCTGCCGGACCATAATTCACGTCCAGTTCCGCTCTTTGACATCAGTGCTCATTTATTTCTTCTCGTCTTCATTACCTGAAACGCGTGTCGGTGAAGGAAATGTCACAAGTTCATGTCAACTCTCCGTTGTGCCTCCTGTACCGACGCTCGTTAGTGATGAAGGAGGTAAAAAGTTAATTAGTACCGGGAAAAAAAAGAGGATGAACTTTACCCACAAACCCCTCTGGTGCCAGCTGATGACATCGAGATATGAGGGAAAAGAGGTCCAATCACGGCCCTGAGTTCTTGTAATTAATCGTTTTACAGCGTGGAAAGACACTTTAATTGGACCTGAGGAAACAAAAACCTCATCATTTCCGTGTTAATTCCTCTCGCCGGCGAAGGATCGGGGCCGATCGGCGACTGAACTCCGTCTCGCCTTCATGTGCAGACGTCGTCTGTCAGCCGTCACAACCATCTGTCAGCGCTGCCGAAAATCTTTAAAGACTCTTCTGTGCACTCTGCCTTCGGGGCAAACACATTTCTCATGTTGCTACCCCGCCTCCCCCCCTACAACCCCCAGCTTCCAATAAGCAAAAAAAGAAAAACAAAAGCAGGAAAACAAGGCGATGAGGGTATCAGTTTTGGCAGCGCCTTCTTTCTGAGCGCTCACTCTCGCGGAGGCAGATTTGTCAGGCTTTGCGAGGCGGCTCCTTGACAGCTTAAGCACAGCAGCTATACCTCCTCGCTCTGGATTTCCTGAACCGCTGTGTGCAAAGTACCATAGATCAACCCCCCCTTCAACGGATTCCTTCCTCTCTCCTGGTCAGCGGTGATGAAGCTACGCCGATGATTGCATGTTATGTTAATGACGGCGGTAATGCAGTTTTTGCCCGTCTGTGACGTTTTATTGGAAGCGACGGCGAACATCAACGAGATGACATGTATTTAGCTCGTAAGCGCATAGCGTTAAAAAACAAACAAAAGGGAAAGCCTCCTTACCGATCGATTTCTTTGCTTGTCACCGAGATAATCAAAGAATGGCTCATAAACAACCACAGTTTGGTTGGCGGTAAAAGGCTAATATAGAAAGTTGTTTTGGAGAAAAGGGTGTTTTTAAATCTACATTTCCTGCAGGTGTGTGCGATGCAAAGGTGCTCTGTGGAAATGCGGCACTTCCTCCTTCTGTCTCGCGCTCCCCCCTAATTTGATTACGGACTGATTAAACCCTCCCTAATGCAGTCAGAGCTACGGCATGCTAATGTAATAAAATCACTTACAGCTAAAACAGGTTAGCTTAATTGGCAGGAGGCGCGACGCTGGGATTTGCATTAAATTATTTATTTAGCTTAGCAGACGCCCTTATACGGGGCAACTCGCAATTCCATTATACACATTAGCCATTTGCGCAACCAATTTGGCTCAAGCACCTCGTTCAAGGATAGAACAACAAGTGTTGAACGCCCCCCTCCCTCCAAGCCCTCCCCCACCCTCCAACCACCACCTTCCCTCCTTTTGTGTGGTTGAGGAACATCAACACATCATTGCTGGATTCTCGGATACCATCGTTTTTTATTTGTCTCTGGAGTCCAACACGCCAACATCAGGGCGCCGTCCTCCGGTCGGTCCACTGAAAGTCAAAGCTTAATTGAGCGGCTCCATTAGCGCCGGGATCAACCAGATGGTGAACCCCCCCCCTCGTTCTTTACTCGCCCCGTTCATGTGGGCATGTCGGTCCTCCAAGTGTAAAAGAAAGAAAAAACAATAGATGGAGTAGTGTGTGTGTGATAACTGTGGGTGCCTCCACACTCCCACCTGTTAACTAAGCTTTCAGCCTGGTCTGCCATCACGTTCATCAACCCCCCCCCCCCCCCCCCTCCATCTCCCCCCTAATGGCTAACCTAGTTATGAGACTCACCGCTGATTGTTGCCTTCACTTACTAGATGAATTTCATGGGTGTCAGTCATAAATGGCGCCCACCGTTCCTAAGACTTGTTACACCAAATTGGATCTATCCATCATCTTGAGGAGGGGGGGGGGGGGGGGGGGGTCACCAACACTCACAGTGTCTTCGGCCTGTTGGTCCAAACACAGAAGGGCCGGCCAATGACAGTCAAATAAATGCCCATATAGGAAACGTATGTTCTGGAACCATCTGTGAAAGGTTCCACAGGGAACACCCTTAGGTACCCGGAACTTTTTTACCATCTGATACTCTTAAGGGTCTCATCTTTAACCCACCTAGGAGGTTCTACTGCAAACCCTTTTTATATTCCATAGGTTTCATCTTGAACCCAGCTGCAGCGTATACTGTGTGTCTGGGGCTTTTATTGTGAAAGGTTAAAAAAAAAGGCAAGTAAAGCGATATTCTCTGTCATTGTGAACATGGAGGCAATAAGCATATTTTTTATTGATAAATACACAAAATACTAAAAATGTTGTGATGCTCTGTATATTATGCAATGCATTGTGGGATACTTTGAGTCCACTTTATTGGGTGTTATCTCACTACACATCCTGACAGCACTACATAACTATACAGTGGATTATAGAGAAGCAGGAAGAGGCCTTTAGGAACCCTTATTTCTAACTATCATCACTATGGCAACCATATAATAACATCTAATATATTTTTGTCGAGGTGGAAGTGTCACATGATAGTAAAAACAAAAACATACAATCTCTTCCCCTTTTTTTATTTTATGATGAAACACCTGGCGACGTGTCCCATTCAGTAACCGTGGCGATGAGAATCCATCCCTGATTAAGCAACACTTGCCAAGGTTTATATTTGGCTTTTTTTTTTTTTTTGCGCTTTTCAATTTGCTTTACATTTAATACGGTGTCTTTCGCCCGGTAACAGAGCTTGGCCGGCCGCCACCGAGGCTTTCTGATTGGAATTGAATGCACAGTCATTTTCTCTAATATAAATCAATACTCTCCAAAACTCTGCCACAACACACTTTCAGATGCTCACTACTGCTCGATTGCAGTTTTTTTTTTCTCGGAGAGCACTAGTGAAGCGGTCAGATGGAGGGGTTGACACTTTTTTTTTTTTTTTTTTTTTGCGACGAGATTAGTCTGTTTGTGAAATCTCGGGGAAAACAAATCACTTAAGAACCACTCAGACTTAATCATATTACCTTCCTAAGTAAGAAGTTTCAGATCCCCTTCTTCCTCTGAAACTTCTGAAATGTCTGAAATATGTGTCGGCTGCCCTCTTGCCCCCCCCCCCCCCCTCCTTTTGTTTGTTCCCTTTCATTACGCCGCCGCCGCTTTGATTCTCGGGCGCTTACAGTCCGGTTTGAAATGCGATCGGGGGTCAAATGGCTGCAAGAAGAAAAAAAAGGAGTGTATTACAAAGCGAGCAAATGATCAGACAACGAGATCCTCTCTCGCCTGCTCCATCTGCTTTTTTTTTTCTTTGTTTTTTTCGCTGCAACAACAGTATTGTTTGCATTAAGGGGCCCCGGCTGGAGTAAATGGAGCTGTTTTCAATTAGTTTTCAAAGTGCTTATCCCATTAAAGGTAATGACTTATTGATTTAACGACAGTGGCGCTTTTGGTGTGAAACGCGGTGCTATTATGACTCTCTCTCTCCCCTTCTGTTTTGTTTGAAAGGGGGGCGTTCGTGTGAGGAGGGGGGGTGAGGTCTCAGCCCCCCCCCCCCCCCCACCCATGACCGTGGTGTTGTTGTTTTTTTGTCATTATTGAGTGGCATAAGTAAGTTTCAGGTGATTTCTTTGTTGGCCCCTGGCCAGCGGGTGTCAGCTGGGATCCAGGAGCGTCAGAGGTTGGAGAGCCTGATGTCATTGTCAATGTTGCTGCTCGTCCCGCTAAAGCCGCAGTGCGGAGGGAGAGGAAGCGACGGCGAGGGCCCACGTGTGAGCTAATGTAGCGCCGCCGCCGCCGCCAACCACCGCCACCGCCTCCCCACGGGTTCCACTCTGCCACGCAGCCATATGGCCGCGCTCCTCCCCTCAGTAATCCCTCACTGGTGTCAGCATCCGACCCAGGAGGGCCACACTTTTGTGTTTCTTTCCCTCGCTCTCCCACTCTGTCTGTCTCCCTCATCCTTCTCTTTTTTTTTTGTTCCACACTTAAATTCATCTTCCTCCCCCGTTGAACTCCTTTTTTTTCAGTCTCATTCTTTCAAACGTTGTTTTTCAACCTTGACAGAAGTTTCAGAGGCGAGCGACTCGTCGGTACGGTAACCCCCCCCCCACCAAGGTAATTGGCTTCTATATAACCCGTCGTTGATGGTCTCTACCTGCAAAACACCGCGTCAGTTACATTATATGTTTTATCGCTATTATGGGTGCTTTTTAAATATCCTCCACACGGACTCGTTCGGAGTTCTTATCGTTCACCTGAGGAATAAAAACCAGCAGCCATCTGCGTTTAGCGTCCTCGTCCCTCTCGCTCGGAGCGTGGAGACGTTGCCGTGACGACCAGGAGGAGAAGATGCACAGTTGCTGACAGCCGCTGTTTCAAGTAATGAGACGAGTGATAAGTCAGCCAACGACCTTGTCTCGCTCCCTTTTGGCTGTCTCTCTCTCCCTATTTAAAAACTGTCTATATATACATATATATATACGTACATATACACACTGTATATACACCTGCCGGGCCGACGCACGGTTACAGCTTCATCTTCCCGCTTTAACAACCTAAATAAACAATAGCAGCTGGACTGAAGAGACGAAGACCGATTAGACGATTCATTAATTAGCGAATCCAGAGAACATTCATTAAAATCGCAGCTAATTAATTAGTTAATTAATCGCGAATCAAAGCAGGTTTACTGCGCTGCGTCGCTGAGAGAACGCAGACTCGTCATCCCAAAAAAACCTGGAGAGATAAATGAGGATTTTCCACCGGTGTTTGAACCCGTCTGGAGGGATTTGATCCCGTTCAGACTGAGAAAGGTCTGAAGGCCTCCCTCCCCCGTTTGCATCGTAGTTCATCCCAGAGGTGATGCACGAGTCTCGGTGCAGGTCAGGTTCTTCCACAGCAGCCTGGAGGAATCCATTTGTTTAGAGAGTTGGTGCATGCAGGCCTTCTCAGAAAAGTATAAATAAATATGTATATATGAGTCGATGCCCAGCGGTTGGGCTGGAGATTTATTTGGATCACCAAATAACTTTGCATAGTCTTATATTTCCATAGTCCACTCACATCTGCATTGGTTTATCATTTTTTTTAAATTGGGTTCCCAGAAAACTAAAATAAGAAGTTTGGCAAACCGGTGTGTATCAGTAAAGTAAAATATGATGATGGTGACACCTAAAAAAACAACTTTCAGACTTCGTCTGGCCGTTGCTTGTTTGGGTGAATTCTTTAGAGGAAGTGCTGCAGCTACAGGACTCTCCAACATCCCTGTAAACAGAAGCAAAACCAACAGAAAACTCCAACCCTCATCAACAAAAAGAGGCGAGCCAGAAGATGCTGCAGCAATGAGAGGCTTTGATTGTCTCCTCCGCAGCAGTGGCTGCTTATCACCAAAGACGGGGCCCGATCAATAAAAGGAAAGAACCTGCAGAGTGCCCACTTTAACAGAGATGCCCCCTGATGAGGCCGACTTACATGTAATGGGAACTTTTATCCCACCAAAATAAAAGCACCTATCTGATTGTGGTTCTTAACGGAAACCTCGTACACGTTATCGAGCTGCTTGAGTCACTTCTCACTGTCAGCCAGCTACTTCATTCCTGTCCCCCCCGATAATTCTTCAGTAGAGTGTGTGATTGACGGTCTGCACACTTTGTTTTTAAGAGCTGATTTCACTCATTGGTTAATTATGATACCATACTTATTCTTTCATCCATTTGTTTTATTTAATATTGATTATTATACAGCTTTACAGGTGAGGATTCTTGGTTTCTACATAGTTAGCATCTGTGATAAAACAAGTCATTTCCTCGCCGAGTCGGGGGGTCAAGAGGCCGATCGAGGAGTGAAACACTCACACTGTTGTGCATGAAAGTTGGGAGCCACGTTTGTACGTTTCCAATCGCCCCAAGCTCCGAGATGGTTGGTGTTTTACTGTAACACCACCTAGCACTCCAAACAACTAGTAATGTGCAAATATAGTAGAAGATCACAAAGGTCATCGAAGAGGAGAGCTGTGAGGTCACGGTCCTCCTCCGGAAGAAGTCATATAAATAGACCGGAGTCGGTTTCAGGCCAAGAGATGTTTTTTTTAATGCAAATTCTAAATGGATTCAACCAGAGAAGCTTTTTATTAAAAGTGCCACTTTACACTTTGTTTGTAACCGTGTTAAAGAAAGAAAGTTTTTGGTGTGTGAACAGATCTGATGGTTGTAGACAACGCCGGGACTCTCGAGTCAGAGCACCAGTTCATGAGGAAGTAGAAGGTTACCATGGAGACGGAGCCGTTTACATACATCCATATAGCAGGTTCAGCGCCGCTCCAGCGAAAGCTTCCTCGTAGGAACCTTGACGTTTATATTCCTTCATGAAAAATCCGCTCCTGATGATGATTAGCAGCTTCGTAGGTTTGAGCTCGATTCTATGTAACGACCCGCCGATACATTAAGTCACTAGTCTGGTGCGTTTTAAATACCAGCCGCTGGTTTTAAAGTGACGGCAGAATGAAAAATCCTTTTATTATAACGATGTGGCTCTGCTGCAGAACAGCGGGGAAGTAACTCACTCAATCACCACACTAATACACTACACATGACCTTTATTTTTAATTCTATTAGAGGACAATCTTTGGGGAGGAGGAGAAAAAAAGTTTGAATGGATAGATCAAGTTTCCTGGGAGAGTCTAAATTAGAAGTCTTACCTTTTTTTTTTTTTTGCTGGATTTAATGAAGGTGGTCAAATGCAAATGTGTGACTGTGAGTGAGGGTGTGCTCTGTTGATGGATCGGCCTGCCAGCCGACGGGGTTTCACTAATACCAGGGAGAAGGGGAGGGCTGCCTTAGTGTGTGTGTGTGTGTGTGTGTGTGTGTGTGTGTGTGTGTGTGTGTGTGTGTGTGTGTGTGTGTGTGTGTGTGTGTGTGTGTGTGTGTGTGTGTGTGTGTGTGTGTGAGGTACTTGGGTAGGACTGTGTATCGTGTTGTAAGTTCAGTATCTAATTCCCACACTCGGCTTTAAACACTGATCTTCTGCGTTTCCCCTCTCGTCAGTAACGGACGTGTCGGGGAAGTCGTGTTACTTGTTACATGTAGAGTATCTTTTCAAAATAAAACAGGAAACACATGCTTTCCACAGTCGATTTTCAGAAGAAACCTCCAGTGTAGGTCGAGGCAACACAAGTTGTACATGATTGCTATTGAAGTATGTTGGTTCCGTTACAAAATAAAGGTGATAATTGAGCAGCGGCCTCCTGGGTGAAAGTCCTGTGTTTGACACTTTATCACTCTTCTCATGTTCCTTTCCAAGACTGCTGCTAACAGGACAAAAACAACATCCTGGTCCCGAACACACAGCGTCACATCACATATTTTCACGGTCTTCTACTTTGGCGACTTGCTTGAAGTGCAAAAAAAAAAACTTTTAAAGTGCCAAAAGTCACACAGGATGGTCCACTGGAAAGGGGTGATGCAATGGGAATGGTTCATCCTCTTGGGAGCATGAGCCTCAGTATTCACAGTTTTGGGGACAGTGAATAATCTACAGGAAGCTCAACATACAAACTGCCAGGTTGCAAAGACAAAAAGTTGCTCGGGACTGAATGACCCTCCGTCACGCCCCATCAGCCCCGAGTTATCGGTCGGACCATATTGCTTCCCGCCGCTGGCGCCGGGGCGACAGGGCCGTCCCATCCAGCCCTCCGGCGGCGGCGGCGGAGACTCGTACCTTCGTAACACTCGCAGTCGTAAAACTTTCATCGTTACCCACTGGAAATTTGCTTAACGGTGTAAATATGCAGCGTCCCGGCTCGAGATGGCCGATACGGGCAGCTGCTGCACCGAGAGTTGTAGCGTTATGAGTGTAAACAGCAGTGCGTGTGTGTGTGTGTGTGTGTGTGTGTGTGTGTGTGTGTGTGTGTGTGTGTGTGTGTGTGTGTGTGTGATTGAAAGCCTCGGCAGCACACCTGCTCTGCTTGGACCAGCAGTGTCTCTGGACCTCATATCCCATTCAGGCGAGCTCCTGTGCGGAACAGGAGCATATGGTCGAAAACCAAAAAAAAAAGCTTCCTTCCTTTTGTGCCACTGTTTTTACAGAAGGGCCACAAACCCCCGACGCTCCCCAGGAAGGCTGTTCTTTCTGCGCCGTACCCACAGTCCTTTGCCCCCCCTGTCTGTCTGCCTGCCTGTCTGTCTCACCCGTGGTGGCGTTCATCACCCGCCGTATGAATATCGACGCCGTGGGAGGCGAGCTGAGCGGATGAAAACGGGTGTCTTTTTATTTTTGCATTGATCTTTTTTTTCTGAAATAATGTGGAACAGGCAAATATATTTTTGGTGAATTAAAAGCATCATATTTCCATTCAGAAACAGGAGGGAAAACCGTGAGTAACGGCGAGCTGGCGGATCGGCTTTCTTTCCGATTGTTTGTGCGCCCGTGTGCTATTGATGTGTTTTCTCATCGATGCGGAGATTCGGGGGTTGAGAGGGAGCGCCTCCACTTTGTGGGAACACCTGTTTCAGCCCGCCTCCAGATGGTTAGCAAATCTAAATGCATTTTATATGATGTCACACTAATCTGAATATAGCACGGCGCACACATCAAAAAGCGGCGCCGTAGGTGGCGTCCATATGCCTTCATACGTGGAACACGTTTACAGTAATGCTGCTTTACCGCAGTGCAGAGACGAAGGGCAAGGAGACGTGGAGATAATATACGTATATAATATACAGTATATATATGGAGGCTTATGTTTGTCACAATTTGTATCTGTTGTTTTTTAGTCCTCATTGTTAGTTCTGCTTCACTAATGTGAGGATTCCTTTGGCTTTAATGCAAATTATTCTGCAGAGGTGTGTTTAAAAAGACTCAAAGTAGAAGTACCTATTCTTTACTCGAGTAAAAGTGGAAAAAGTACAGGCTCTGAAATGTACTCAAAGTAGAAAGTACATTTCTTCTGATAATAATTGATAATTCCCCTCAAATGCATTTAAACTAAAGCAGAATGTACAGATATTTGGTTTAAAATGAAGGGAAGTAAAGTAAAGTACAGATACCTGAAAATCCTACTACAGTAACACAGTATTTGTACTTACCTTCCTTCCACAGACTCGTTTGAAACTCATTCGTGATGCAAGTCAAGATACATTTTCCTTGAAATGTCCCAAAATTAATTTGCAGAATTTCTTCCGTCGTCTTTTATCCGGAAAAACATTTATATCCACAGATCATATTCCAGCCACACGAGGGAGCCTGGATGTTCGTATCGTTCCGATAAAGTAGCCTCTTTGTAGTATTGCATTTAATATGTAAAGGATCATTCTGCTCGTTTAACTGATGAGAGGAAAGTCGATCTATTTATAAAATAGTAAATGTTTTTGCAAGAAACATATATCTTTATTTTAGAATATAGATGAAGTATATCGTGAAATTGGGTTTCTAAAAGATGGAAGTCAGTGGGATCTGCATTCAAGGCGGTTGTATTTGTAAAGCACCTTCCAACAACGGGGCGTTTAAAGACGTCGGTGCAGAAACACATTCCCACCACATCCAGCGTCATGTGACCTAATCCGTTCCACCAACAGGCGTACAAACACGGAGGCCACGGAGCTTTGATCAGTGCACCCCCTTCATCTGGAGCCTTGCGTGACATGCCTACCCCCCCCCCCCCCTGTGATCTGGATCTGTTAGCGAGCGCCCGCTGCCCCGGCTTCACGGGTTCACATGCATATTTAAACGTCCTCTCTGGTGCATTAGCGGAGGAGAGCTGCCTCCGAGCCGAGCCGTCCGCGAGATGTCCACACGTGTAGAGCAAAAAGATTTCTGTGCATCGGCCTGGGAATAATCACGTACATACGCTGTCCGTACGTTCACATTCCCCACATCGGCTTATCAATATTTAAACGCCTGTAACAAATTCCATGAAGCGTATTTTTAGCTCCGCATGTGTGTTTAGTTGAGTTTGGAGATGTGCCTCTCTTATTATCCGTCTTTGTGTGTGTGTGTGTGTGTGTGTGTGTGTGTGTGTGTGTGTGATCCATCCTCCTCTGCAGCGGGGTTAAACCGCGGTTCTCGGGCCAGCGGGGCTGCAGGAGGGAGTGTGCGGGTGGGCGGCTCATTAGACGGCGCTCCCCGCGGAGTGTGAAGGAGAAAAACACCCATTAGCAAAACAAACGACGTGCCCATCGCTCACGCAAACAACGCAGACTGTTTACCGAGAGCCCCGGACCCCGAAAACCTGGCCCTCCGGGGGCGGGGCTTCCTGTCAGGAGTGCTTCCGGGGTCATGGGTGAGGATGAGGGGTTATCTGGGATATTTAGACGGTACCTCATGAATGCCAGGAGGAGACAAATACTTTTACAAATCTTTCAAAAGTATTATTATTAAGTTTCCCGTAAACGAGAGTCCCGTCTGAGGAAAGTTCTCCGATCGCGAGGCGGTCGTTTGTCATCGCCTCGCCAGAACGCCACGTCTGAGCGTGTTCTGATCCGACGCCCCCTATCAGCAGGACAACATCGTTTATAAGTGCCATCCCAAACCCGATGATTCATACCGCCGTGATTCCCCCGCTCTCCCTCCGCCGCCGCCGCACCTTCTAAACCTCTTTAAGCAAAACGCTTTGTTTTAGGAAACGAAGAGTAACGCTGTAGACCTGAATCAGGTTTTCTTTTCTTCTGTGCAGATACAGTCGTCTTCTTCCATCCTCACATTATGATTCGGTTTATAAAAATGCAGAAATGCCACTTATTCCATGTATAATCTTGTTGTTTTAATGTCTCTTCTGCTGGCCCAGAAAGAGAGCATTACTTCTGTCTACATGCAGATTAGAATTCATAGTTCATGTCTCCAACAAAAGGACTTTCCCGTACAACTAAACTTCAAAGGGAACGTACCGGATTGTAGTTTAAAAAAAAGGCAACAAAACGACTTGTTCCGGTTATTTAAGGAGCTGAAGTAACAAACACGATGTTTCTTTCACACGGGACCCAGACGGTGGTCTCCTGGGTGAAAGTCATCCGTCTGCCCGGCTTCCTCCTTACTCGCTCCTCCACCCGTCGGCACTTTTTACTGTAAATGTTATGTATTTATGAAACATCAACAACAAACTAAACATAATTGGCGATAAGATTTTGTTTGTATGGAAACGTCAGGCTGCAGGAAATCAGAAAAAGTTGCCAAAAATGGCAACTTTGTCAAGTAAAAACCCACAAATCCTCTCGTTTGAGAGACCAAAACCACATTTTTATGATGTAACGGATTGTTCTAACGAGACCAAAGAGATGCTCCATCACAGTTTAGGACGGTGGCGTGAAACACGTCTGTCATGTCCGTGTGTGTGTGTGTGTGTGTGAGAGCAGCAGGCTGGGCGTAGCTTCCTGGGTAATTAGCGTATCTGAGGCAGGTTCGTCTTCCTGACCTCTGACCTCGGGAGTTGTCTTCTAACAGTCCTCCCCCCCTCCCCCCTCCAACGCTGACATCTCCTCATGAATCTCTGCCAAAAAAAAAATACATCATTTGATCCGCGGGTAGCGGCGCCGCGGCTAATTTGCTATTATGCTGAGATCTTCCAGTCATTTGTTTGGCTGACTGACTACACAGTGTGTGTTACGCTCTGCCGGCTCTGTCTTGCGGCGTCCTCCTGCCGTCAGGTGCATGATGGGAATCATTTTCATCAGATGAAAGTAGATGAAGCCTCATGTTTTGTTTTTGTTTTTTATTGTGAAGTTTTCTGAGTCTGGCTGTGTTTCACTCACTCTTCTTCAGATGTGTGGACTCACCCAGACCTCGGTCCGGACCCCCCCTCCATCGCAAATCCTGCAGATGACTAGTTTGCGAGGGGTCGTGGGAGGTTTCTCTCTCTCTCTCACTCGCTCGCCACAGCCGGATAATTAGCCGCCGACTGTCAGATAATTAGCCGGGCTGCATCTAATTTTGGTCGCAACCTCGGACAACGGCGGTCAAACTGGAATCAATGGTATCCAGAAACGTGTGTGGGATTAACTAAGCGGCTCTAAATGAGTTGCGTTCTCGCCATCATGTGTTCGCGTCCCGTTTATCCACATCAGAAATCAAACTGGTTTCAGGTGTGTGTGTTTAAAACCCCACATTCTCCAAACAGCCTCGTTATTGTTCCATATCTCAAAACCCCGTGTCAGCCGCTGATGCCGGCTGAGGCTGCTGAGTGGAAGGAAATGGATAATAATGAGAGCCATTGTGTGGATTTTTTTTCCCTTTTTTTTTTTTGCTGGCGTCAGTATTTCAACCAAACACACTTATGTACAGGTGTTCTGAAAATATTGCAGAGCGGCTTTCCCCGAGTCGAGCATTTTGTCAAGGAAATGATCTTCGCCGAGGCGTTCGGGGGTGCCTGGGAGTGCCATTAAGTTGAGTAGCAAGTGTAATAGGCAGGTGTGACTGAGGGAAATACCCCACCTTAAACCACACACACACACACACACACACACCTATGCCTCCCAGTGCCAGCCGGGGATTTGGGTTAATGCAGAGTTATAAAGACGTTCAGTGGAAACGGGAGGACCGGAGGCGTATATCATCGCGATGCACCTCGGCGCCGATGACAGCCGTTACTGTATGTGACAGTAAATCCTCGATAGTTATGCATCACTTCCTACTTCTTCTCCAGGTGACGAGTGTGTGTGTGTGTGTGTGTGTGTGGGGGCTCTATTGTTTGGTGGCAGATGAGGGTTTGCAAACGCGTTGACGGATTAGCGCCGGTGTTTCCGGCATATTTGGCTCAAACTTTTTTGTTTTAAAAACCTGCCTGTTGAGTTGAGTTTTTCTCGTCCCGTATGACTTTGCCGCCCAAAACTACCAACAACAACAAAGATTTAATAAATCAGCATCATCCGGTACGAGCCACGAGGGGAGCGATGTTTGCATCGCGGCGTGCACGCCGTGTCCTTGGGCTCAGTGATTAGTCGGCGTGTTTGGCTAAATGGATCCGGATCGGGCGTCTCATCCAAAATCCTGTCATCCTGACGGCCCCCCAAAGGGTCTCATTTGGTGGACACCCCCCTCCCTCCCCCCCTCCCTCCCTAGATCTCACCGTTCCAGTGGAATGTCGTGCACATGCCTCGTGCACTTTGTTCCTTCAAGTCTTTTTGCTGGGGAACTTTGGGCGACATTAGTATTCCAACACCATCGCGGGGGTCATGAGATCTATGCCCCCCCCGCTCCCTCCCAGCTTCTCGTTGCACCCCCCCTCCTCCCCCCTTTCTCCATTTTGTTGGCTGCAGCGCTGCATTAACTAGAAGCACGGGGAACAAATAAAAATAGATGGGCAAAGTTGTGAGATGTGAGCCCTCGGGAAAGGCGGAGGGGGACTGTACGGATATATACATTTTCTGGAATATTATCCCCCCCCGTCCCTCCCCCGGCTCACCCCACCTCACCCCTCCTCCCCATCTTCGGATCATGGCAGTAATTCAATTGGGGATAGACAAGAGCAGGATTTCCTTGATACTTCTTCCTCCCTATAAACGGCTTGTCTGCCTGTCAGCATTGATAACGCTAGCTGCTGCACGCTGCGGCTAACCGCCGTCCAGGAGCTTCTCCTGATTTACTCTCTGCTCGTCTCCCAGCTGGCTTTTTTTTATTTTTTTATTTATCCGTCTCACCACCCTCCCTCCCCTCCTCCCTCCCCCTGATCTGTTTCTCTGTTTGACAATCTAAGCATTGTCCACCTGATACGTCTGCGTGTCTACGGCTATCTGTCTCCAATCTGCCGAGATGGGAATGAAACGCGATCTGACGGGCAGGCTGGGTTTACAGTGTACCCCCCTCCCTCCCCGATCCCGGCCCTCCGTTCGAGCATCCGAGCCAATTCCGTTAAGTCGCGGTCAGAAAAATAAGCCGAAGCTGTTCACCGTCATCGGCCGGCTAACGAGCGTTGAATGTACGGCAGCTGACAGGTGATCGACCAAAAAAAAAAAAAACTCAACTCCGAGTGTGGTCAGCTTCCTCCCGGAGCTTCTACCCTGACAGCTTTCTGACAGCGCCGACTTCACAATCTCGTTGGCGTTCTCATTTTTTTTTCCAGAGACACGTTTGGCATCGTGCTAACGGGGTGTTGGAGGATGTGACACGGTGTGGCAAACATCACAGCTGCACGCTAACAAGCTAGCGCAGATTGAGCTGATCTGAGTGTTAAAAAGTTCACACTAGGACAGTTTAGTCTATTCCCATGAGCACTTGTGGGAGTTTTTAATCAGAGAGGAGATAAGATGGTGATGTTGCAAGATTTGCCCACCTTTTTTTCTTAATGGTATGAAATATTACATTCTGTTATCCGTATTAAGACGATGAGAACTCCTGAAAAGGTCAGTAGTCCCGAGAAAAAAGGTCCTGGAACGGAGGAAGTGGACTTTGTCTCCATAATTACAGACTGTTTTATCTGCTCAGATACGAGAATATTCTCTTTTATTGTTCGATGCAACGACATCTTGGTGATAGTGACATTAATCTGAAGGTGAGGGAAGTTCTAGAGGCCACCAATCACAGTCATTTCTTAATTTATATTGTGATATTTCATAAAATCTAGTAACTTACTATTACCTCTATAACTACTACTATTATTACTATTACTATTACTACTATTACTATACTGGCGACAATTGGTAAAAAGTATAAAGTCGTGGTGTTTTCTGAATGAATCGATCAGAGCTAGGCTAGGCTAGCTGCTAGGCTAGGCTAACACCGTAGCTGCTCCGTAAACTGTGAAAATAACATCGTCTCAGCAAAAATACGGCAGCGAACTCAGCTGATCATCGACAATTTTGTGCATTTTGTGACGATGTTGTTATAAAATAATTTTACATTCTATAAAACAAGGGTGTCATCGGCGTATACGCCCACTTAAGAATCAGAACAGGAGGCTGATGATCGTGAAAGATGTGGGAACGTTTCACAGACGGAGTCGATCCAAAAACAGAACTTAGAAGAAGACAGAGAGGGGCGAGTGAGTGAGCGAGCGAGAGAGAGAGTAATAGGCTGCATCAGAGTGGTGAGGAGGCTAATGCCTCTCGAGACTGTTTTGTAAGTGAGCGAAGGCCTTTTGGACGCGGCGAGCTGACTTCGGTATGTGCATTACTCAGCCACATAAATCTGCCCCCCCCCCCCTCGTCTGCCTGCTTTGGTTTGGCTTTAATTACCTGAGCTATCCTGCACTCACCACCAGCACTTCCCTAATGGGGCCGCCTCGCTCGGGCATCACTCACACTCAGTCCGGCCAGCTGGCAGGATGGCCTGGGGGGGAGCGCCTGGCCCTCCTATTATAACTCCCAGTCTCACACACACACCTGCAGTCGGAGTGTGTGTGTGTGTGTGTGTGTGTGTGTGTGTGTGTGTGTGTGCGGCTGTCCGTCTTCTCGGCTGTCACACAAACTAACTTGTGCGAGAACATTAAGACGTCTCGTATAAACATTATTAATATTATATTATCTGGCGTTTTTCCTGTTTGAGCTGACCGAGCCGAGCCGCTAATTTGGCGTTTCTTTCCGTCACGCTGTTTAAACACGGCGTTAGTTTATGTGTCCATGGGGGGAGGAGGGGGGGGGGGGGGTTCGCTGTCAGTCAGTGACATGTCACGGCGGCTACTTGTCGAGTGTGTGTGTGTGTGTGCTTTCGTTCTTCTTCCTAACAATGTGCCAAGAGCTTTCAGCGCCGACTTAAAATGCATCAGACCTTTATGTTTGCCCCCTCCCCCCCTCCCTCCCCTGCTTCTTGTAAGTGAAAGGACTGGGAGAAGACTCGGTACGAGGCGCTCTGGTCCACCGGCCCCGCCGTTTGAATGACTCACACTGACCTTGGAGATTATTGCTATACTAGACAGAAAAAAATGCTATATGTTTGTCAAGAGCTGTCTGTCATCAATGAGCTTTTGTGTTGGCTATCGATCGGCTCCCGGGCAGGACACCGGGGTTGATGGATGCACAACAAACAGACTCTGCATTGCCAGCAAAGCCGCCCAGCCAGCACCCCCCCCCACACACACACACACACACACACCCACTTCATGATGGGATGTCAAGTCTGGGAGGCTGCCGCTCACACTCCCTCCATCGTACATGTGAGAGTGTGAGGCCTCGCAGAAATCAAGCCTCCTAAATGGCGCTTCATTAGTAAACATGAAGTGGATTACTGTAGTTTAGTAGTTTAGCCCCCGCTACCCGTGCGTCGATAATGGGGGGGGGGGGTAAAATGCTGCCACCGTATCTTGCAGTGCACATATAAAAAGATAACAACACGATTCCCCCACCAGTTGACCTGGTTTCTCTTCAGTTAGCAGCCTCCGGCCCTCCGGGGTGCAATTGAGAGCTCCTCGGTCCGATACTGGATCCAACACAAACGCCAGCCGCCATGCAACAACCATCATCCCCTGTGATTCTTCTTTTCTTTAGCCGGGTTTTTTTTTTTTTTTTTTTTTCAGGAAGTGAGCCACCGCTGCTCCATTATTCAGCCTCTGCCTCTCAGACAAGAGAGAATGGCATTAAAGTTAATTTCAGCACCGGCTCCAGCTGCTTGCATCCACAGATCCGTGTTATTATAATTATTATTATGTATTTTTATAAGAGGTTGAAAAAAGGCATCGCGTTGCAACATCAGTGTTTGTTTTCCTCTCTCCTGACTGGGTTTAACCCCGGCGCTCGCCCGGACACGATCTGAGGTTAGACTCCATCGATCCGCTTTGATATTTTATAGACCACACTCAGTATCCGCCGCCGCCGGAATCTCCCCAACGCCGGATTACGAACACGATCCTGAGATTTCAAACAAATAAACGTCATCAAGGACACCGCCGCCCGAACACACAAATCAGAGAGCAGCAGCTGACCTCCTCATTTAAAAACCTTACGAAACCCAAAGCAAGGCAGAAATCTAAACGGTGAGTTTGTTTTTACCGCCAGCAGCCATCTTTCTTTTTGAGCAGTTTTTACTGTCACATTACACCCGAACATCTGGGCCACGAGAGCGCCGCACTAAAGTCTGGATAACGTGTGCTTCACAGCTGGACCCGATCCAAATTCATCACAAACTCTTTTCTTTTTTTCAGAGTTCACAGACTCGATAACACTTAGAAGGATGTAGGGAAAAAAGGGGGGAAGAGGGGGGAGACTAAAGGAGATCTGGGGGGAGGGGGGGAGTCACTCAGCTGATTGTTGACAAAACAGAGCTGATGTAGGTTAGCGGGGAAAACACATCTGCTGGAGGAGAAACAGGCTTCTGTATGATGAACTTTCTTTGTCCTTTTTTTTAACACCCCTACCCCCCCCCCCCCCCCCCCTCCTCCACTTGTGTTGCACCAAGGATAGAACATCAATGAATAATTCATCAGTCAAATCCAAAAATCTATGAAATAAAATCATTTGTTGCCCTATAGTGTGCTTGACAGAGAGATTGTTTATAAGGGTAGTAAAGCAGGACTGGAGCGTTGGTAACGATCGATAGGCTGATGGAATCCCGAGGCCCTCGCCTGGTGCCAACGCACATCCAGACTGAGACATCAACACGGCTTTCTGCTCTCCATCCCGCCGCTTCTTTTCTCTCCACAACATTTCAAGCCAGATGGGCAGTTTTTATTTCTTTTTTTACATTTACGTTTGCATTATTTATCTCCGCGTTTAGGAAATAAATAACCAAAAAGAGTCTCTGCATCTTGAGGTTGTCATTAGCTGCAGGTTGTTGACGCGACGCCGCCGAGAACAATTATAGGATAATAACGCCGCGGCCGATCGTCACGGCGATAAGGATAATGAAGAGATGGCGATAAGAAGGGATGGAAATGACTGTTGCTTTTAGTGTGATTCCAGCAGCACGCTACTCTTACAGCAATAATATAATTATTACAATGATGATGATGAGTCTGCTCATTAGAAACTGGAGGGGTCATATTCCCAGCTTCCCCAGCCCGTCCCAGCAGCCCGGCCGCTGGATGGTGAACAGTGCCCAGAGACAGTGACGCATTAATGCCTCTGCTGTAAGTGAACGGCCATGTGCACTAACGAGGAGTGATTAAAGGGAGCGAGGGCGGGCGAGGGAAGCGAGGATGAGAGACGGACCCTGGTCTGGTTCCTGAAACGGTCACGAATCTTAATCTGTAGCTTTCATACAGTGCAATGCACAAAGTGCAATGAGCGTACAGTGGGGTCACCGATGCTGCTTCCATGTCGTAGCAAGTGGGTCAAGTGAGGCCAAAGTCCTGGGACGAGTCTGGCAGAGACGGGAGGCGGCCATCAAATATGTATTTGTTTAATTTTAGAGCCTGAAAACCATCTGGTTGACACACAAACACCAAGACTGGGAGACAAAGTCCAACTCAGGTCCCGACCCCGACGTAACCTTTAGCAAACCTTGATCAAGACAGTCCGCATACTTCTGGCCACATGTTGTATATGATGCAATGAAAGGTTTGTTAAGCTTGAGGATCCGTCTGTGCTGAGATTTGATCTTCATTAGTCCCCCCACCTCCGTCTATTTGCTTCTTCTTACAGCTGAGGAACAGACATTATTATCATTTAAATAATGAAAACCTCTCTGTTGTATGTAAGTGTTGGCGTGTATGCATTCTGGAGATAGAAACGAGCACTAATCGGCCCGGCGGCTCTGCAAGATACATAAAATCAAGAAGAGGAATCCACTTAGCAACGTGGCTAATTTCCATAGCTTTGAGGAGGAACATGGGGGGGGGAGGAGTCAGAAGCAGGAAGAGCGCCGGCGTCTGACACTCAGCGGGAGGCGAAGCAGCCGGCTGACGTTTAGTTCAGACCAGCTGCACGGCTGAGCTTTGATGTACGAGGCCTCTCATCAAAAGCTGTTTGTCAATGGTGTTAGCTTTTTTTTTTTTTTAAATGCACCAAAAAGGCCGACCAGCGGCGCAGAAAGACGCCGCGGCAGAGCGCTGTGTCGGCGTTACGGTTTATCCCCCCAGTCAGCTGTTTCCACCGGTGGACACGACGACACACAAACATCCAGATATGAGCTTCATCAGACATCACTTCCTGTTACATTCAAATCCTCTGTTGAGCTTCCAAAGCAAACGGCTTCTGACCTCAGTGAAAATGTAGTTTTTGAAAGGCTAAACGGCAACAGAAGCAGAATTCACAAAGGTATATTTTGTATTTTTGCACTTGGACCTGGAGTTATTGGAAATGTTTGGATCTTTATAGTTTTAGGTTTCTAAAATACGTTTGCAGCTTTACATCGCTTCTACCACCTTCTTCGACCTGTCAATCAGCAGGTAAGCCCCGCCCCCTAAAGCATCCCCTGCTTTCTGGTCTGGTGGACTCTAAATGGACCATAATGTACTAAATGAACATCATGCTGGATTGAAGAAGACTTGAAACTAGAGATTGAGACATAAACTCATGTTTACAATGTTTACTGAGAAAATACATCAAGAGAGAAGTAGGACCATTTTCTCATAGACTTCTATACAACCAGAGAGGAGTCGCCCCCTGGTGGCCAGCAGAGAGAAGTAGGACCATTTTCTCATAGACTTCTATACAACCAGAGAGGAGTCGCCCCCTGGTGGCCAGCAGAGAGAAGTAGGACCATTTTCTCATAGACTTCTATACAACCAGAGAGGAGTCGCCCCCTGGTGGCCAGCAGAGAGAAGTAGGACCATTTTCTCATAGACTTCTATACAACCAGAGAGGAGTCGCCCCCTGGTGGCCAGCAGAGAGAAGTAGGACCATTTTCTCATAGACTTCTATACAACCAGAGAGGAGTCGCCCCCTGGTGGCCAGAACAACAGTTTAAAGGCACTTCAGCTTTGGCTTCAATTTCACAGTTTATTCCCCAAAATGTGTTGGACTTTTCCTTTTTAATATCTTTGTCTGGAATGTGATGGACATGTTGCTGTTAGTGTCACACAGAACAATGAATACGTCGTCAGGTTTCATATCCATCATTCCAGAGGTGAACGCCGTTGACTCCACCACACTGATTCCTCATAAAAGGGCCGATATATCAGCCAATCATAACACGTCTTGACACCGGCTGTCTTCCCCGTCTCTCCTGACCTCCTGTCTTCCGTCTCCACGGCTCTAACGGCTCGCCGGACTTTGATTTAAGATCTCGGCGGCGGTTTATGGTGTATGTATCCTTAATGGACATTTTAATAGGCTTTTACTTTTCTTTTTTTCAGTATTGTGCAATGTAAGCAGTAATCATAAATTATAATAATAATTCTAATTTGTTGCTGCCGGCTGAAAACCTTGCGTGGTATCATCCGAAATGTCAAAGTTTCCGGCGAGAAAAAACCCCAGCCTCGTTCGAAGGTTGGCCACCGCCGAGTGTGTGTGAGGATTTGAAAGGATTTAATAAATGGTTGTGGCATGCCTTGAAGTCAAAGCATCAATTTTGGAGAAATAATAGATTTTCATTTTTGTTCCTATTTCCTCCTGTAGTCAAGGACCCGAAGTTTCCAAATACACCAAATATGTCAATTTAAAGGAATCATTTGTGGAAGAGTTTCTGGAATAGGTTTGATGGAAGAAGGCATGAAAAAAACAAAGCTAGGCTTGAATATTTCCATCGTAACTTTCCAATTAGAAGCCGAAAAAAGATGCTACAGAATATCGTACGGAGCGTTCGATGCAGCGTAGATTCCGATCATTTCTCCAACCAAAAAGGCCAGATCGACTTATTTCCTGTGTTTATTTGCTGTTGTTTTTCCCCAAAAGATAACAAAATATAAAAAGCACATCTGCATTTCCCCCCATTCCTCCCTCTGTGTGTGTGGTTGTTTTATTCTCTTTGCTCCAGCATCAGGCTGGAGGCAATTTACGGGACCTTTTGAACGGACTTTAACAAGCACCATCACGCGTCCAGAACATGTTGTTACTCAATTCGATGCCCGAGCGTTCTGTTACGTCGCGGGCAGAAACCGACCCGGACGGCGGCGAGGGTTCAACCGGGATGAAGCGCTGACAGGTTCTGGACCGGAGGACAAACGGAGAGATTAAGAGCTCCGTTGTTTACCTCCTTCCTCTAAGGTGCAGCATTCTCTCTCGTTTATAAATGTTAGTCGCTCTTATTGGTTACCTCGAAGGCTTTGGAGGGGGGGGGAAACTTTGGGAAAGACCCAGGAGGGGGTTTGATACAACTTTAATAATGCGTAGCAGGAGCTAAATGAGCCATTCTGCGGTACTTTAGGACGTCTTCCATCCCCCCTCCCCCTTACCCCCCCTCACGGGCTCAGGCCCTGAATTATTAAAAGTGTTGTTTTCCCTTATTGCATTGCAGCAATGTGCCTCGTTGCTAGAAACGAGCTGCACATTCTTGAGTTTGAATGCTTAAAGGGGGGGGAGGCCGGAGAGCAGGAGACCGGGGGCATGCATGTGCACATACACGTGCACGTGCACACAGGAATATGTATCTAACAACCGCCATGTGTTGACACCTTTCTCTGGTGGGTTTTTCTACTGATATGCAGATATGTGTGTCTCTCCTGTAGTGTAATATAAATATAAACGCCTCGTCATGATGCTCCGCTTTCACCGTTACCACGGTTATCACCGTTACCTCCGGGAGACGCCGTCCTCCCCTTGGCGTCCCCGAGACGACATCCGGGCGAGTCTGACCTATTTAAGGGATGACGGCGTTTCAGACGGGTAATTAAATTTGCAGCGTTGCAGGAAACGCCATTTGGTTGCTCCTCGCTCGCCTGACGCTGAGTCATCATGGTGAGGAGTAACGTTGCTATCTCTTAAAAAAAACTCCATACAGCAGACATGTTTGTGATTTGTTGCTGTTTACGGGTCATCGTAGACGAGGAAATGATGCCGATCTTATTACGCCATGTATCAGGTAAAAGTCTTTGAAATATCAGGGAAATTGTGAAAAAGTGCTTCTCAGCGTTCCCTGAAGGAAAAAGTGATGCTTTTTTCACAAATCAACCAAAAAGAGTTCAATCTAAAGAAAAATTCAGCAAACATCAGAATTAAAAATGACATTTCTGACTGTTTTAATTGAATCTCTCACACATTATAACTGGGTTATAACTTATCTCAACTTTCAACTTTACTTTATTTATAGAGCACTTTTCCTACATAAACATGTAACACAAAGTGCTTTACACACATAAAAAAGAAAATAGAAAAAACAATTAAGAAAAAAGCCCCTCCCTCCCACCCTCCACACTACACACACACACACAAACATACACACACACCTGCACACTCTCACTACTGACAATAGGGAGACATGGCATGACACTGCTGATTGAGGAAACGCTATCTTTGGGGCCATCCACTCTGGGAGGAGTCGCAGGCTGTGCCACAGGGGGCACCAGTACCCAGGCCCCCCCGACCCCGACAGACAACGGTCAGCCGAGTCGAAGGGACACCAAACAAAAAAACTAAACAAAAACAGAGGAAAGTGCTCGTTATTTTCAGTTGAGTTTTGCATTGGCAGATATGTGAGTGCATCAACGACCCGACTTATAGTCCAGTTATTTGTGAAAAACTCTCCTGTCGGGTTGTTTTTGTTGTAGTTTAGTTGAAATGTCTGCCGTCCGGGGGCAGCGAAGCGTTTAAACACTGGAATGTAGAAAATCCTTGAAACACAACGATTTCTATCAGAAACAGGTTGAACTTGTTTCCTCTGTTTGAAGAAAACTAACAGAAATGACTTGTATCCCGTCGGTGCATCATCTATCTATAAATGATAAATACTTCACGGTGATATTTTAAGGTTGTAATATTGCCGTTCTGTCCTGAAATGTTGGTAATCTGCCTCGAAACTCTGCATACATTTCTGAGATAAAGAACAAAACACGAAACTCTCTGACTCGCAGCCAAAAGAGAAAAAAAATGAGCCAGACTCAACCAGGCATCACTCACTTAATAAAACAACAGCCTGTCCTTCCCTTCTTCTGCTCTTTGGGTATTAAATTATTTGATGGCTTCGAGGTAAAAAAAACAAAAAAAACTCCTCGTTCTGAAATATAAGTTTCCACAAAAAGAAAAACTACAAATAATAAAAGGTGTCAGTGGAAGGAATAAAAAAAGTTGGAGATAATGCAAAGTAGGATGCAAGTTTCATTCCTTGCACACACACACACACACACATATGCACACACACACACACACACATGCACACATACTTTAATCACACGATTAATAATGAATCAGAGGCTCGATGCTTGGATGATGAGAGAACAGCTGCTGAGAAGAGCCGGATTAACAAACCGGCTCATAAGCAACATGTCGTCACTTCCATTTCATGCAATGAAGAAAACTACAAACATGGAACGGTGGAATGTTCCATCAACAAAAACATATAAAAAAGAATGAATAAATAACATAAAAACAGCTCTGCAGAGTTTAGAGGGGGGGGAGCTGTCTCTTCTATGTGACATTTTCTACGTGCATGTATGTGGAGGTTTGATTATATGCTCTATTGCTGCATGTAAACACCATCAATAATACGGTAACACAACCGGAATAGGTCAGCCGAGTGTGTGTGTGTGTGTGTGTGTGTTGTTATCTAACGGTAAAGAAGAACATCGACTCTCCCGCTGCTTCCGGATTGATCGCGACAAACACCGATGATCATTTTCCTCCCAGTGATTTATTCCCACTGATGTATTAAATATTATATATATTATATATATATATATTTATGTATTTCTCTTTTTGCCGTATTGTTGCTTCCCTGCGTTTTTCCCTGCAGAGTGTGTGTGTGTGTGTGTGTTTACCCAGCTGTAATTACCACATGCACGATGATGACCTCATGCTGCTGTGTCAGCAGCAGTAATGTATCGCCCCCTCCCATCTTAAACTGCAAAGAAAGTGCAGGTTTTTTTTTTTTTTAAATATGCTGACTACATTTCCCAGCCTTTTTGTTCGACGCGAGGCCGTGACAGAATCTGAATTTGATCTAGCAGTCTCTCTCTCTCTCTCTCTCTCTCTCTGATATATCTAATATATGAGATGATGCTAGCTGTGTTAGCTCATTGACCGTGTACGTGGGGTCCTGCCGTGTCCGTATGAAGAACGGGGCTTGAACACACGGACAGCAGCAGCAGTAGATGAAGAAGTGCCCCCCCTCCCCCTCCCATTAATAACAGTAATACGCACGCCGCGCCGCCCGAGCCGGCTGCACGCCGAAAGCACCGCTGACACTTTAATGGGCATTTTTTACTTTTGTTTTTAAATAATGCATGTGGCTGCTTGTCAGCTTCACTCCGCCCCTGGTGAGCCTTCTGCAGCGTGGGGGGGGGGGGTGGCTGTGCACGCCCGCTCCACAAGATGCATTCATCACATACATGGGGGACGGCGGTGCAGTACATCACACTCTTGGGGGATGTGTGTGTGTGTGTGTGTGTGTGTTTGTGTGTGTGTGTGTGTGTGTGTGTGTGTGTTTGTGAGAGTGTGTGTGTCTGTGTGTGTGTGTGTGTGTGTGTGTTTGTGAGAGTGTGTGTGTCTGTGTGTGTGTGTGTGTGTGTGTGTGTGTGTGTGTGTGTGTGTGTGTCTGTGTGTGTGTGTGTGTGTGTGTGTGTGTGTGTGTGTGTGTGTGTGTGTGTGTGTGTGTCTTTGAGAGGGTGAAGTGAAGGTTTATTCTTCTTCAAGCCTTTCATGTTCCTGTAGCGATGATCTTAGCAGAAGCCGATGTAAACAAGTTGCTTGTTTCCGCTGACACCGGATGTTTGCCGTTGCTATGACAACACGTGAAAGCCCCGCTAGCATTTTAGCTCCAAATCGCCCGATCAATAAAAAACACCCATAAGATGAATTTGGCCAGAAACCCCCCCCCCCCCCCCCCCCTCTCTCGGCTCTGTTTTTTTTCCTACAGCGGCCTTAATTCACCGTCGTACGTTAGGACACAATATGAAAATAAAAATATCTATAAATATATTTGCATACTTGATGCTGTTTATCTAATATTAAGAACAACATTTTTCTGTTGGGAGAAAACGTTAGAAGAGAGAATCCTTGACATCAAAGTTAACGGTGATGTATGAACTGTCGTTGGTCCCCCCCCCCCTCAGGGTCTTGCATATCCACGTTTTCATAAAGAAAATAACAGGTCGATGGATTCGGACGATGAATGCTGATATAATGACACTCATCTGTTCTGTGTTCTCGTGACTGATCGCTGTGGTGGATTTTTTTATTATTTGTTAGGGAACAAATCAATACGACGTATTATCGCGATATTTTGCTCGGCTATATCGATGCACAGACGACAAGTATGGATGTGTTATTCTGTTTACTATTCATATATGTTTCTATGTAGACTGTAAAACAAACAGTTCGTCCGTGATGTAATATTTATGATAATATAATGATTGTGATTATGATTCATGAACACATTTTGAATCGCTATCATTTTTCTATCGTGATAATATTGCATCGTGGGGCTTCTGGTGATTTGCTGAACTAATCTCACGTGTTTCCTGCTGAGAATATTCGGATTATATCTGCGATCAAACATCGGCCCAGTGTTCTGGTTTGTTCCGGAGACGACGCTGGATTTATTGTTGTGCGTTCGTAGATGATGTTGTATTTTGAAGGCGAACAAAATGACTCATAACTTTGTTAAAATTTTAAAAATCGAATCAGTCCTGACAACCAGGATCAGTTAAAGACGAAACAGAAAACAAATAACTGAAACTGTTCCGAGATCAATCGTACAAAACCTCAAACCGGGAAAAGATCCCGACTTGGTCACTTCGCTAACATCTCGATATGCAGCCTCTTTGAATCCGGATCGGGATCCAGGTTGTCACCTTGTTTGGGATTTGGGACATTTGGCCACAAATCCTCAAGAGTCCAGATCCTTTCAGTGTCGAGGATCGTCTCTGTAAACCATTTGAAGATACGTTGCAGCAACAGTTGCTCACCAAGATTGATCTCTTTGGCTAATTGCAGTTAGTTACTTGTGAACTCTGACCTTTTTAGAGACCAGGATCAGGACTTTGTTAGTAATATGATGCTTTGAAGATGACGATGAAGCGTTCAGCAACTTGTTGTCAATCCCGACTCTTCAGCTTTACGTTTCCATTGAGCAGGGAAGTTTATTTTGAAAGGACACTATGCATAAAACGAACAAAAATGGGGACGCCATAGCTTTTATTTTGAAAAGGTTGTTCTCTCCATTGCCGTCCTTCTCATTGCCCCTCATTTGGTTATTTATATACCGTGTTGAGTTGGGCAACTTTTATTGATGGCAGACAAACTACATAAATCTGTATCTGACATTCCATGTGAGGTCAATAAACCCCAGAAGATCAATACGTATAACAATCAATGACGCCTTCTCTTATTAGTTCTCTTCCTGTCCAATGATTTCCTTTTGATTGAATATGCCTTTTTTTCTTCCTCGGACCTGTCTCGCTGCTGCTTCCTGTCTGTTTCCCTGACGCCTGCCTGTCTGTCTGTCTGTCTGCAGGAAACACGTTGTGTAAGTCCGGAAGCATCGCTGTCTTCGGGAACGTGGTCTACAGCGGCCTGCTGAACGAGCACCTCTGGCATTTGGGAGTGCCCCTCTTCACAAGACTGGTAAGAGTCCGGGCTCTGGTTCTGTTGAACCCTGAACCCGTCCCTGATGGGGCTGCTGTGTTGACATGCGTTGGAAGTGGGAGGTGGATGTGTGGATGTAAGGGTGCATCGTGTCAGGCTTCTTCAGGTAGCAGGAGTCCCACATGAGCCTAAAACACCTTGTCTTGTATGGATTCTTTGTTTTTCTTCCCTCTGTTGAAGCTGAACCGGTGTCGAGTTTTCACTGTAAAAAAACTCAATAATTCATGATATTTAGCTCAATGGCAACAACTTTAAGTGATAAGGTTGCAATCAAGAGTTGGAGTTGAGTATTTGTGATATCTCTGATTGTTGAAAATGCAGCCGACATAAAAAGATTTTCCACCTGAAGGAAAAACTCAAATTCAGCTTTTCTTCCTTCCCTGTTAATTACCCCCCCCCCCCCCCCCCCCCCTTTTCTGAGCCGGGTCACAAGTTTTTCATCAATGTTTATTATTGATTAAATCTGTCGTCGCTGGCTGTCATTTATGAGTCGGGAATTACTGTTGATTGGTGCGCAAGGGTTGCACATAATTGGGTTACGTTAAATAGATAATTCAGCTGATCTCATAAATGTCTAATGTGAAGGCTTGTTTGATTATCAATTAATGTCAAACAGAGATGCGAGAGAGGCTGTCGGGACTTCCTGTTGGGTTCGCTTGTGTTGCAAAGTGGGGAAATAAGAAGCTGCAGAAGGCTCTGAAATCAGAAATTGTTGTTTTATTATTTTTCTTATTAGTCGTAAAGAGCGTGAAGGAGGGAAATCATTCAACTGATATTTGTTTTTATTCTTCAAGAAGCTCTTCATGGTTCTAAAAAGCATAAAATGTGATATAATGGTCTTAAGAAGAAGCATCGGCATATAAATCGTTTTTTCCCTAAAGAATCGAAGTTATCGGCCCTTTCAGAGGCGTTGCCATGGTGACGTCATCAGCGTTATCGTGGCGTCTCGATTGGAAACGAGTGTTACACACACACGGGAGGTGTGGCGTTTGGATTGTGTTGCTGTCAACCAGATGATTATGTTGCATTGTGGGTAATGTATGCCGTGTTTTCAGAGCTTCGTGGCTAAAAAGTGGAGATACTGCTTGTATTTGTCACCAAGTTTTCTTTGTTGGCGCAATTTGTGTAAAAAAATCTCACTTTTTCCCGTCACACGTAGTCGTACATTACCACAAGAAGACGTACAGATATGTTTCCGAAAACATGAACAAAATCACATCATAAAAACATCGTATTATATCAAAAGTAATGCAAGCGATCGTCTCTAAACATGTATATGAAATAAACAGTAATTAGCATTTAATGCCAACACGGTTTTGTGCAGGAAATGAAAGCATGACATCGGCAAACACTCCACACACCGTCCGAGGCGAACTTCCCCGCCGAGGCAGAAAGGGGCGTGGCCGACGCCACTGCCATCGGCGGTGGTATCAACATGACAGGCGGCAGCTCCCCCCCCCCATCTCGAACACACAGCCCCTAATTACTGCACAGCCCTGCCAGTTCTGGCAGCCCTGGGCCAGTTAGCGCCTGCTCGGTGCCAAGGTGTAAACACTGCATTATTAACACACATACAGGCTGAGCAACGCGGCGGCGGCGGCGGCGATGTTTAATACACTCCACGTATGTCTACACGCTCCTTTTAACGCCGAGCCATACAATAGATTTATCGTCTCCCAGACAGTGAGCTCCAAAAACCCCACCAGATGGGCGATCTGCTGCGTGGTGTAATCTATGCTTCCAAATGATGTTTAATGATGTCTTCCAGGGGCCGCCGAACACAAACATCACCGCTCTTTTTCAAGGCTAAAGACGCAGCGGCGGCGGCGGCGTTAAAGACACATCCGACGGCGCCGCGGCGTCTTCTTCTCTGAGACTTTTATCCATATTTATCGGCTGTCGTTCTCCGCGGCCGGGGCCCACACAGAATCTAAACTCTCATTTATTTCACAAAATGAAAAAGTGCTGTCGAAAACAGGGGTGTAAATATAGGTAGTGGGGCCCCTGAGGTGGGCGGGCCTGCAGAGAGAGAGAGAGAGGAGGCCCTTCCAACAATATAGTGCGTTGGGCGGAAAATGGGCCCCTGTGAGTGATTCAGAACGCCACCAACGTAAATACGCCCCTGTAAGAAATTGCATGATATTAAAATTGTTGCATTTGCAACATAAACCAAAAAAAAAACCCATCAGAAGCAATCTATAACGTAATGATTATTCCACAAAAACTATAAATGAATTGTAAAAACTTTTAATTGAAAAACATATCTTGTTTTCTTTGGTGTTCTCTCACCTTTTCACTAATCTTTAATCTTTAAACTTTTTTCTGATTTCCTTTTTTGTTCTGTTTCCTTTTTGTTTTAATTTAATTTGTTTTTATCGTCTTTAAGCACCTGGGAAAGTGCTATTATTATTATTATTATTATTATTTATTATTATTATTTGTGTCATGCACGGACATGCAGTGGTGACTGCCGGGATAATATGCTGATGAATGATGAATGATTTTAATCTGACGGGATCTATCGATTATTCAGGTTTATCCTGTGCAGGGTTTGCAGGTATAGGCTGGCAGCCTTTTCCCAGCATGCATTGGGGTTCGAAGCAGTACGTATTTACAGACAGTAAATGTGCTGATTCTGCATAAAGTCTCCCATACGAGCTTCCTGAGTTGACTGAGTTGCTTGTTGCATTGCCGGCGTTGCTGAAATGTTGATGTTGACACAAACGACGGTCTCCTGGGTGAAAGTCTGTGTTTGTCTCGCTGACTCTCCATTCCCGCCGTTCCTCTGACGCTCCAATAAAAAACAAAGAGAGGCGACGCTTCCAGGGCCTTCTCCTCTGCTGTGTTATATTACGTAACGTTGCCACGGCGACGGCGTGTTTCGTATAGAAATGTCAATCCCGACCTCGTCGGAGGAAACGAGCTGTCGGCGAGTCGTAAAAAAACGGGGTCACTCCATAAAGTTGAAGTGTGTGATTAGAGAAGCTCCTTCCTCAGATGATGTCATCGCAACACGTCAAGACGAGTCGGCGAGTTGGCGGGAGACGCCGACATTTTAGGCCTTCACTCCCCTCCTCTCTCGCTCTCTCTCGCTCTGAAAGCTCCCTCTCTCCATAATGGATGGCGTGCTGAGTCTCCGGGGAGTGTCTAGACTTTCGGTGGGAAATCTAAATGGTTTGGGAAGAAAGCCGCTCGCATCCTCGCTAAGCGGCGTGGAGCGAAGAGGGGAGGGTGGCGAAGGGGGGGAAGTCTAGGGAACACCAGGTCTGCTCCCTGAGCAACGCCACCCTTCTGTCGCTGGAGGAGATTTTCTGGAGGAATTATGTTGATTCATATTTCCTACCTTTTTACCGAATCCCTCCAAACCCTAAGTGCCCTTATAGCTTCCTAGACCATGATGCTCTCTGTCTACACCCCCGCCTTGCCGGTCTCCCCCCTCTCTCTCCCCCCTCAGTTATTTATGAGCGGGACTTGAAATAGACTTCAGTATTTGATAAAAGCGTGATCCTTAATCCGAGGTTGCCTGAGAAGTGCATTTCATTTTTATTTCCCATCAGAGATTGATGCGGGCGTGCGGCCGGCGATACCCGCTCTGTGATTGCTAATGTAAATCCACTGGCTTTCTGGTGGACACGGACAAAAGATACGGAGGGTGTGTGTGTGTGTGTGTGTGTGTGTGTGTGTGTGTGTGTGTGTGTGTGTGTGTGTGTGTAAAATCGTCACCTTAAAACATTTTGCAACAAAAACCCCGTTCATTTGCGCTCCTCCGAGGTTTTTTTGTTGGAAGAAAATCAAACGGCGGATGGATTGAAGGTGACAGAAACGAGGCCTCTCTTGTGTTTAAATCCGCTCAGAAAAAGCCAGCTGTGGATTTTTTTAACCTCCCCATTCTTCATGTGGCAATTAGCAACGGGCAACGCAACCTGAGAGTATCTGTGCGCCCATGTTGCCTCAAATGTTGTGTAGGGATCCTACAGCGAATTAGCTCGTCCCCACAGGACGTCGTCTTCTTCTTCTTTATTTATTATTTTATTGGATGATCCGACACTAGAGGATGCCGCAAAAACCACTTGAGCTCTCCCCCCTCTCCCCCCTCTCCCCCCTCCCTCCCTTCTTCTGGTCGCCACAGGGTTAATATTTAAAAGCGTGCAGCTCCCGCTCGTGTATTGATGATATGTTTTGAAAATTGCTGAGGCAGGCTCATTGTTACAGTGCTGTCTAGAAGATAGCCCTCCCTCCTCCCCTCACCCCCTCACCCCCTCCCTCCCCCCTTTTTTTACAGCCTCCAGATGGAAAACACACTAAAGCATGTAACATAATATGGTGTTTCACACCAACTTCATCTGCTGCAGAAAAGAAAGGGATTTCTTCTTCTTTCTTCTTTTTTTTTGTTGGTATTTTAAAGCAAACACACTCGTGGTCGGCGAACGGTGAGTTTCTTCCTGAGAAAGCGACACACACACACACACACACACACACACACACACACACACACATAAAGGGAGCTGTAAGCAGAAAATAAGCGTAAAATAGGTTGCTGCCTGTGGCATACTTTAACGTTTCCTTCTTCTTCTTCAATGAACTCAAACTGCCACAACTTCATCTCAGTCACGGCGGTGAGAAATCTGTTAGTGCTCCGCTATCACCGGCATCATCATCATCAAGACACTCCCCTCCTCCTCCTCCTCCCTGCAGAGCTCCCCCACCACGACTCCCAGCTTCCTGCCTCCCCCCTCCTCCCCCCTCCACCCCGGGACGCTGAATTTTACAGTACCGTCTGCAGGATCCCAGTGTGTTTTGGCGGCGCTCGCCTCCTCTATGCAGAGCAACGCGGCTCCGGTGGAGGAACGCTGGAGGCAGCTGTCAAGTGCTGCTGCTGCTGCTGCTGCTCTCGTGCACGCCGACTGATTTCACATTCACCAATAAGAGACGGGCACAGAGGGGGGAGAGAGGGAGGGAGGGAGAGAGGGAGGGAGCAGGGAGACAGAGAGGGAGAGTCTCGAAGTGAGTGGTGTGGAGAGGCAAGTGGAGTGGAAGAGTGTCAAAAGAAAAAAGAGGTTACAACACCTCCCCGGCTCTCCTTCTTCCGTCTCTCCCGTCTGCTCTTCTCCTCCTCCTCCTCCCCCCTCTCTCTCTCTCTCTCGCTGTCTCTCGCTCTCTCCCGTTCTCGCTCTTCTTCTTGTGTTGGCTCAGAAGAAGAAAAAGAAGAAGAAGAAGAAGAGAGGCTTTTAAGAATTAACAGAAGACTTATTGAAGAGTTGAGAAGAAGGGCTGCTGCTTCCTCCTCCAGTGGAACCAGTAAACACAGCTGATAACACCCGCTCGGACTCTTCCCGACACTCTACTGGTCGGACTGGTCCCAGTGCTCGGTGGTCCCCCCCCCCCCCCCTCCCCTATCCTCCGCTATCCTCCGCCACACCTGACCCCGCTTTCTACCATGATGATGTACTTTTGGGTGAGTACCGGGACCACGGCGGCTCTTTTCTTCCTGCTCACTGCTGTGTGTGTGTGTGTGTGTGTGTGTGTGTGTGTGTGTGTGTGTGTGTGTTACAGTATGTACAGTGTGTGTGTGTGTGTATATATGAAGCTGGTGGTGTTTTCTAGATGCTGCTTTAGAGGCCTGCATGTATGTCGGATGTATTCAGCCTCTAAATGAGGGAAGGATGTAGGATATCTCTCACACACACACACACACACACACACACACACCTACACACCTACACACCTACACACACTTCTACCATTTTACCATTTTAAGTGTTGTTATTCAACTTCCAGTGACACTCACACACATTCTCTCCCACTGAACCAACAGAAAGCAGCTCAGGGTCTTCTGGGGACACGGTTTTAGATTTTCAAACTCTGTTGGTTTTTATTTTTTGTATTTATTTGTTTGTTGTTGTCGTCTTCGTCGTCCATAAGTCAGCCGGAACATTCTCCCATTTTTATTCTTTTTTCCATGAATGAAATCAGATGAAGATTACGGGATTGTTAAGCGGATGATTAATTCTGTTTGAGATCATGTGTGATTAGTCCGATTTGGTTTTGTCTCCTCGCGTTTTTTTTTTTTGTATTCTTCACTAAACAATACACACACACACACACACACACACACACACACACTGATGCACCTCACAGATCATTTTAAACCCCTCCGCCGTTCTGCTAACTTGTGTTTTTCGTGCCTTCGCAGGAACACAAAAGTAAATGAGATTATTCTCCGATGCACCACACACACACACACACACACATATATATATATATATATATATATATATACACATCTGCAGTGTCGCCACTGTAAACAGTTGGAGCTGTGATGCGGTTACATGATGATGATGTGTCTGCTGCAGACGGCGTGTGTGTGTGTGTGTGTGTGTGTGTGTGTGTGTGTGTGTGTGTGTGTGTGTGTGTGTGTGTGTGTGTGTGTGTGTGTGTGTGTGTGTGTGTATTGATCATGAGTTCAGATTTCTGTGGAAAGACAGAGAGCATCTTTTATTGTGGCGGGGTGGGGGGAAGTAACTTCACATGCATGACCTCATTATAATACTTATTTCTTGATTAAAAGACAGATTTGAGGATAAAGAATAGAAAGCGTGACGTGAGCGGAGCGTGACTCGGAGCTCCGGTTTCTGAGGTGAGCGGATGTTTGGGGAGAAGAAATGAACCAGAAGAAAAGCGGGTTTGGTGTCCGGGTGGAGCAGAGCGATGACAGCGAGGTGTGATAACTGAAACTCATCCAGCGTGTGTTCATGAGGCCTCGGGGCCGACGCGGGGGGCCTCCCTGATGATGAGGCTCCTGATGCATCCTGGGTATCGAGGGACGTCTGCTGAACTGAGTCTGTCAGCACGGCGGTTCGGGAGTTTACAGCTTAATACAAGTTTAAACACCAGCAACATTATTATTTATCTGCTTGACCCCTTATTGTATTACAAAAATCAGCTTTATTCCACCAGCATGCAACATAATATAAGTACATGATATGTAATTATAGTATGTTCTCCTGATCTCTGAATGGATGCAGAAGCCAGATGGGGACGTTATATTTTCCACGGAATCGTTGGAGCTGATTGAATACGTCTAATTGTTTAAATCCCTTTAAAAAGCAACAAAACAAGCCATTTAAAAGACGCCGCCGTGCACCCTGGGAAAACTGGGATGACGAACGGTCGCCAAAAAAAGCTCGGAATGGTCTCGTTAATAGCCGATGAATATGATTTGTAGCCGCAGCGCGGCGGCCGCCGGGCCGGTTTAACTTCAGAGGGAAGAAGCTTTAGTCGTTATTTATGAAGACAAAAACACCAAATATTCTTTTATTCTGCTGCACTTTTCATTTCATGAGTTTTGGGGTTTTGTGATGTTGAGTCATGTTTTGTTAACAAAACGTAGGACGTTCAGCACAATCCTTTAACTGAACAACTTCCTGTGCCCTGATTTAACGGCAGAAGCGTTGAAATCCGTTAGTTTGACAAACATGGCCCTTCCAGCGTCACACATCACAACAGGAAGTAGAATTATCGGCGTCTTCTCACCATCTGTGCAGCAGCAGAACGTCGGCTGGAGGTGAAACCCGCGTTGCATCATAACCGGTGTGTGATCAATGATTTAGCGTCCAGCGTGTGTGTGTGTGTGTGTGTGTGTGTGTGTGTGTGTGTGTGTGTAGTCGGTGTTTAGCGGCGAGGAGAAGGCGGGACCCCGCCTCCCGTTTGAACTGCAGGTGGTGAGCATTACCTGCGGTCCCTCCGGAGGGCTGTCAGCCGTGCATCAGTCGGGGGGGGGGGCGGGGGGGGTTCAACCCTCATTAGAATATTTATTCACCGAGCAGATGTTCTTATCCGGGGCAATTACCTTTGGCTTACATTTCCCCCGTTGCCCACTGATATAGATGAATGTGTGTACAAAGACGTCCCGGGTTATGCATGGGGCCCCTGGGTGCCACCCACCTCCCCAACCTCCCTCCCTCTCCCCTTATATGCACGGTGGCGGGGCAGGCCAAGTGACCCCGTCTGCTCCTCCCCAAGAAAAAAAGCCTCCACTATGGTAATTGGAGGAAGTGCGGCGCGGCGTCTCCCGCGACGACCACAGTGATGGAGGAGACGGCCTGTATGTCATTCTCCACCCGGCTGGAGGAGGAGGAGAAGGAGAAGGAGAAGCCATGCATGCTTCTGTCCTCCCCTCCCCATGAATAATTTAGCGGTGCAGGCCCTCGCTGTGGAGTAGAGACGCGGTAATGGGGAGAACTGGATCTATGTGGCGAGGAGCGATGGTTTACGCTAAGACTTCCCCGACGGAACGGTTGCCGGGGGGTTGCCGTGGTCATTAGTAGGAATGAATTCCCCCGAGGCCGGCGTTCAATCAGAGCGCTTGTGATTTGGGTCATATATGCGTTTTCTTATTTTATTGCAGATTGTATGTAGAAGATGATCGCTGGAAGCTCCTCGTGTCGACGTCGGCGTGAACAGCGGCGTGCATACGGCGGCGAGGCGTTCCAAACCCACACAGAGAGGACGGGGTGTTGAGATTCATGGCGTTGTGTGTGGTGTGCAGAGTGGATCAGCCATTCTGGACGGGGGAGGGGGGGGGCAGCGAGTCCAGAACCCCGCCTGGTTTCATATTCCAAGATGAAGTGCTGGCGATCGTTTGTTAATGTATTAATTGATCTGTGTCCTCAGACGGACGGCGAATCAGGAGTAGTGTCACGTAGACTCTTTAGTACTCCCTGAGACGCCTTCATTAGCCCCCCCCACCCCCCCCCTGGCCAGCTCTCCAACCCCCATTACAGGGAGGGGGGGGGGGTTCACCGCGCACTTTACCTGACTGCTGTAATAACTTTAGACGTTTCTATCTCCCCCCGGCGAGTCCTCCGACAGCCAACAGTTCGACGGGGCTTAACATCAAATGCGATGAGGAGGAGGGGGGGGGGGGGGGTGAGAGGAGGGGGGGGGGGCCCTCTTTGAAAGGCTTCTACTCGCAGGTGATTCACTCCGTCACGTGGAGCCTCGTTTTGTTTCTGCAAGTCGTCGTTACTCCGGTGCAGATATCGCTCATTAATTTCCACGCTTAATGTTTTATAATCTGGAAGGCACACACACACACACACACAGACACACACACACACACACACAGACACACACACACACACACACACACACACACACACTCCTGTTATCTGTTTAAATCTGACGTGTTTCTTTTAAGTTGTAATTCTGACAACTTGGATAATCTCTTCCCAAAGAGGGAAACAAGGTCGCACCTCTTTGTGCTCGTTAACAATCAGGAGCTTTAAAAGAAAAATACTTCTGCCCCCCCCCCCCCCCCCCCCCCCCCTCCGTTGAGGCTAATGGGTCTAGAGCCCGGCTAATTGTGATTAGACTCTGACAGCAGGTTTTACTTGCAGGATTTTTCACACCACCGGTCTTCTTTGATATTAGCCGCACAGCTGATAAAGAGATTAGATACAGGAGGGGGGAGGGAGGGGTGAGGAGGGGGGAGGAAGGGGGAGTGAGGGGGTGTTCTTAAACTACAGAAAGACACCTACACGGGGGAAATCACTGGCGAGTTTAGCAGAGGAAAATAGATCCGGACGCAGTAAAAAAAAAGGGAAAAAAAGCCCCGCGCTCGCTTATTGCACCTGCTATCATTAGCGCTTTTGTACACATGGTCAGCCTCCCAGGGAAAAGTCATTATCCAGCTGTGCCGTTATTTTCTCTGCTGTTTTCTCCGAGCGGAGTGTGACTTCGGGGCTGGAGCCAGCGCACCATTTAATGCCTCCAACACAATAAAGGACTCCAGCCCCTTAATGATGTGGGATTGGATGGCCGTGCCTCAGGTTGTCCAAAGGGGGGGGGGGGGGGGGCGGCTTTTTTTTTTTTTTTTTGACTACAAGCAGCCATTTTGCAGCCGCCGTCGCGTCGATTCAACTGGTTCCCGAGGAAACATAAAAATGAATCAGATGTAAAGATTCACGTTGTAGAGGCTCCGTTTCAACAACCGGATGGAAAGTTGCCAACGACGCCAACTTACCAAAACACAACACCATGTTGGGTTTTTTTCTTCCCACTGAATGAAACAAAACCTCGCAGCGCATGAGGGACGGGATGATTATGCAGAATAATGTTTTTTAAGACGTTTTTTACATCTTTACTGACTTGCAGAATTAAATATTAAAATTATGGCTTATCCAGCAAATCGGGCGCCGAAAAGGAAATCTGGGGCAAAAGGTTCAAAGATTTCGTTTGACATGTCGAGTCTAAAAATAGGATTTGAAGCGGTTTGACGGCGGGACAACAAGTAGGTTGGAGGAGCAGAACGTGGACTCAAAAGAACCCAACGCCCCCCCTTCGGCACATCTAAAGAAAGAAACGGCTTCTCTCAGCAACAAAGTTGCTCCTCCGGTTACAACGAGGATCGGTTTAAGAGCTTCCTCTCCGCACCGCAGTCGTAGTTATTTATTTATCTTTGTGTTTTTGCGGTCGGCCTGTTGCGTTGCCAAGCGAGTCTCTCACGGCCCTTCATCCTCCTCGGCGGCGTTGCAGCAGAAGGCGTGTGCATCGCTAACACGCCGTTGCCCCCGAAGTGTCAGCTCCTCACATACGGAGGAGGTGGGAGGAGGAGCCCCCCCCCCCTGAGAACAGCAGCAACGTATCCACATGGCAACCTGCCACGCATGATAAGGAAACCACTTCTGCCCTCTATTTCTCGTTGTCTCTCACAGCAACACATTAAATTTCCTCTGTTTTAGACTCACTTATTCACGTGGAATCATCCCGTTGCACCTTTAAGAATCAGAAACAGGTTTCGTGGTTGTCGTGGTAACGTCCCAACGAGCCGGTTTTTGAGGTTTGAAGTAAAATAGTTTCTCTCAAAACGTTTTTAAAGATCCTGCGTACTTCTTCAGTGAACCGCCGTCGTTCAGCTTCAGCCTTTAAAAGAAAAACTTAAATCAATGAATTGCCAATGTGTGTCAATTAGTTGCCTCTGATGGAACCGAACGTCCTACGACTCGTAAACCTGCAAAGTGTACGTTCCAATACTAAACTTAACTGCAGAACAATATTATTTAATACAAAGTGTACAACAATAAGAGAAGAAAACAGAGAAAAACAAACAAACGCTACGAAGGCTACGACGTCAGGTTCAGGCGTTAAAAGTAACTAAAGGACGCGTTCGGAAGTCATTGGTGATCAAACGTAATATAGGTTTCCTCTCAAAATGTGATTTTAATTCTTATTTTTTTGTGGGAATGTGTTTTTTTACATCCTGATACAAACATGAACTGGTTTCATGTTTCATAACACACAATAACAGATTTACATGATGCCTTTCTTTGGTCATTTGGGTGTTTTAGTCACCTCTCACACTCACACTTTAATTAAAAAGTTACACATGGTGCACATTTGATTTGCTGATTCGGCTCTTTTAAACTTTTAATGTGAACGTCCTCCAGGTGAAAGCTCACGTTTTTTATTTTTATCTTTATACGCTCGCAACACTCGGCTTGTTATATACTCTTCTCAATCAGTCCGTGGGGGTGTAAACCCCCCCGCTGTCACGTAAAAAGAGGGGCTTAAGGAACGGCGTCGGGGCTGTAGAATTAATGGCGGCGGAGTGACATTAGTGTTATAGGTTATTGACCGATTTCAAGGATTTATGAGGCTAATCGAGAGGCGGTGTCCGAGGGAATGAAGCCAATAGGAGCGCCGCTGACGAGCGATGGACGCCGCAATCTCTGGCTTCCACAGTAAATTGTGGTCTGGACTTTATAAATCTCAGAGGAGGACCCCCCCCTTCCCCCTTCGCTCCGGTACCGAGGTCGTGACCCCCAGGCCCCCGAGACCACCTCCATCCTCCGGGTCAGATGCAGCCGGGCTCAGCGGATGATGGGAAACGCTACTTCATTGGTTGGGGGAGGGGGGAGAGGGGATGTGGCGTTCATGAACGTTATATAACCTGGATGTTTGTGCTTCCTGTTTACACTGCGACTAGAAACAGAAATATTCAGCGGCGAGCAAAAGGCCGAGATCGTACAGACGACTGAACTCTGCTGGTGAATAATTCTCACTATATATATATATATATAGATATACTTATGTACAAATGAATACAGGTGAGATTGTGCAGAGTCGTGTGTTCTTTGTGTTTGTGAACCAATACTTGGACTCGTCGTGCCTTTGATTAGCTTTTAACGTTATGGACGTTTTAGGATTTTTCTTTGTCGATTTTTACATGATTTTATTTCATTTCGATTATTACATTTCATGAATTTAGTTTGCCTTTTACACTGTTACTGTCTTTGTTGCTTCTTGATTTTAATTGTATTTTATTACATTCTTTTTTTATCGTCCTTTCCCATGTTTTGGTCTCAGATTTGTCAAATTGTCGTTGTTGTTTCTTCTCGTCCGTGAAGCTCTTGAACTTCACTCATCTACATTTCAAGTTGATGGAAAAGTAACGTTGGTTCAGTTTCACAGTATCAAAATGTTTATTTTGAAAAGTAGATCCAATCATTACGGTTCATATGTTGTGTTTGTTTATTTCATGCAGCAGAGTTGGGTTTATTTCTTCTTGGTGTAAAGAACCAACATTAGCGTCAACGGTTGCAGAGGCAATTATACGTCTAAATAATATCCAATAAACGTGGCGTCTGTCTGCATCTGTGCTTGATCGTGTGTTGAAGGCCAGCCGGAGGCCGAACTTAAACACACTTCTAGATTACCCAGCATACCTTGATGACACCTTATTCGGTTCAGGTGCATGCGAGTGAGGCTGGCATTATCTCATTGTCGACATCTTGGCTCGGGTCCTCCGGGTCTCCGGGTCCTCCAGGTCTCCGGGGACGGCGGTCAGCTCTAACCTCCTTTTAAATCCCTTATGTGGGTTCTGACACGGCGTCCTATCACGCCTCTTGCAACAACATACCCAGAACGGATTCAGACTCTGCAGAGGGAAATCCATTCTTTCTTCTTCTTTTTTATCCGGCGGTTGACGATTGAATGTAATGGCGCTCCTCTCCGGGGAGAGCAGCGGCGTTTTTTTCTTCTTCTTCTTCTTCTTCTATCCACTGATGTACGGCGACGCAGTGGCGCTCGGAGGAGAAACGGCTCGGTCTCTCCGGTCGTTTAAATAATGCATTTTCATGACTAGAATATGGGAAAAGAGCGTTCCACTTCTTGACGTTTACATTAAACAAAACGGAGGCGACGTCTCACGTTATATATGGATATATGGATATATGGATCCAACAATGTTGCCTCCGTTGTTTTCTGAGGGGAAAAATATGAATAAAGGGATGAAAGTTTTACTTTTGAAGATATTTAAGCTCAAAACGATACTTATACGCTTATAGTTTCATGATAATGAGAATTAATATCTATATGAATGCTGCGTTTGTGGTTCGAGAGCCTCCTTGTGTAAACAAGACGACGCTCTCGGCTTCTCGTTGCCGATGGCAACGACATCGTCGTCGTGGTATTTGACAAGAAGATTAATTAAAAAAAGAAAATTCAATAACCTTATCAAGACTTGCCATTTTAGTTTTTGAGACGTATCGATCGGCTCGCTCAGTTATGCAGATCCGTCTGCTTTCATCTAACGTGCAACTTTTTTTTTGCGTGGCGAGCGGCGGCGGCGGCGGCGGCCTCTGGTTACCGAAACGATCCCATTTCAAGAAAAAAATCCATTTCATATATTATTCAGGTTGCATTTAGTTCGGCTTACAATCACGATATTCAAATATGTTGTCGTGTCTTAATATGAAAGGGCGGCAGATTAGAGGTTAGTCGGATCAGTGTGTGTGTGTGTGTGTGTGTGTGTGTGTGTGTGTTTGTGTGTGTGTGTGTGTGTGTGTGTGTGTGTGTGTGTGTGTGTGTGTGTGTGTGTGTGTGTGTGTGTGTGTGTTTGTGTGTGTGTGTGTGAAGGTGAGCGCTGTCAGCGGAGATCCAGGACGAGATGGACGAACTCCCGCTGGCGAGCGAAGGGAAACTGTGCCACTGATGATCCGCCGCTGCGGGAGGCTAATTGCCCACACACACACACACACACACACACACAAACTCACACACACACACACACACACACACACCTCTGTGTATCTCTTCTGTTTTGTTCAGTACGTCTGCTAATGGAATTAAAAAACATGTTGCCAGGGGTCTTTTTTGCAATTTAGAAAATAAGTCCATTAAGTTCATTAATTTAATAATGGGGCGATATAAATGAATAAAAAGTATTGCTCAATTAGAGGGGGGGGGGGGGTGATAGCGTATACGGTCGGCTGTTTCACATTCATTTGGAAATCACCTCGGTGTGCAACGGCTTAATGAGATTATAATGGAATTGATATCACATAGGTAGTGAATTAAAGCGTTACCAGAGAAGCCATTAGCAGAGAAATTCTAATCCTGAAACACTTGTCACAGCTCAAACAGGGCCTTTTCTGAGTGTGTGTGTGTGTGTGTGTGTGTGTGTGTGTGTGTGTGTGTGTGTGTGTGTGTGTGTGTGTGTGTGTGTGTGTGTGTGTCGAAGTATAGAAGTGGATGAGAGGAATGTCTGGGAAGGTGAAAGCTTGTTGCCGTGACGATGAAACAAAGTTGGACGTGTGTTAATAGCTGTGAATGTCAGTTATTGTGTTTTGCCGTTGTGTCGTCGGCCGCCGCCGCCCTCGCCACCGCCCTCGCCGCCGCCGCCTCGGGTGTCATAGCGTCTGATTCCAGACCAGCAAAAAGCTGCTGAGGAGTTCAGTTAAAATGACACAGACAGCACATTGGTAGTAATGTAAAAAGGTCGGGATGAATTACACTGCTTATATCAGGGGAAGGAGACAGGTCATGTGATCCAGGAGTAGTTTTCACTTTATTTCTTCTCTCTGGGTGAAAAAGATTTGACTCTTTGACTTCTACACTCTCTCTCTCTCTGTCTCTCTCCCTCTCTCTCTCTTTTAATTTGAGGTGTTTTATATCCATAATGGCTTTTTTTCTCTCCTTTAACACTTATATATATATATATAACACTTAAAATAATGTGTCGTCACAACGATGTTGTTAAAAAGCAAAGAAAATTAGATTGGTTCATAATTGTATTTTTTTTTCATCTAAACGGTGATATACCCTAAAAAATGAATCCAACGTCATCAGCAGTTTGTTTCGCCTCTCCGGCGGTGTGATTAGTGTCGCTCGTAATGTACGATACATAATGTATAATGTGCCATATTTAGTGGATTCAATCAAAAAAAAAAAAAAAAAGGAGAGATCTCTGCTGTTTGAAAAATGTGGAAAGGAGAAATTAATCAGATATAAAAAAGAAATAATTGACGGTGCTTTTTAAAAAAGGAGCTGGCTTTGCCCTTGGCTGACAAAACGAGCCTCCAGTCCCTCTTTTTATTTTATGTTTGAAATAAAGCACAATAAAAATGATTCAGATTGTTATTTCTTCCCAAAATGGAAATATTGTTTGTTTGTTTTTAGAAAATACAAATCTTTGTGGTTCTTTTTTTACTTTTCATGAATTCACAATGAGTCGTCATCTGAACGCTCACAGTAAATCACCCGACGTACAGGTGTGTGTTCACTCGACTTAAAAACAAGCAAACAAGGAGTGAAATGAGGATTTGATGTCGTGTGAGAGAAGAAGAAACGCCTCCAAACAAAAAGAAAGAAAAGGAAGTCATCAGTAAGATCTGGTTGTTTGTGACGGAGGAACAAAACCAGACAAAGAAACGAGGAAATGCATGTGTGTGTGTGTGTGTGTGTGCTTAATTAATATTTAAGCCACCTTCAGCATACCCTGGAAAGGAAGTAAAGGGATTGTGTTCTCATGGATCCTTTAATCCTCTGAATTAGCAGTTTAATAACAAGAAGCCATTTGTAGATTAGTAAGATCAAGCTTCCGAGACGTGCTTGTGTACAATCTACTTAAATGTGTGTCTGTGTGTGTGTGTGTGTGTGTGTGTGTGTGTGTGTGTGTGTCTGTGTGTGTGTGTGTGTGTGTGTGTGTGTGTGTGTGTGTGTGTGTGTGTGTGTGTCTGTGTGTGTGTGTGTGTGTGTGTGTCTGTGTGTGTCTGTGTGTGTGTGTGTGTGTGTGTGTGTCTGTGTGTGTGGTTCTTATACACTGTTCAACTCTATACCTGTTTAAAAAAAAGTAAAGCACTTTAATGTGTGTGTTTAAATCAGTTCAATCCTTATCATCGTGATGCCGGGACAGGTGACGACTTTCACCCAGGAAACCGCTGTTTGTGTGTTTGTGTGTTTGTGTCCTGTGTTTGTGTCCTGTGTTTGTGTGTTTGTGTGTTTGTGTTTGTGTGTTTGTGTCCTGTGTTTGTGTGTTTGTGTCCTGTGTTTGTGTGTTTGTGTGTTTGTGTCCTGTGTTTGTGTTTGTGTGTTTGTGTGTTTGTGTTTGTGTCCTGTGTTTGTGTGTTTGTGTGTTTGTGTGTCCTGTGTTTGTGTGTTTGTGTCCTGTGTTTGTGTGTTTGTGTCCTGTGTTTGTGTTTGTGTGTTTGTGTGTTTGTGTCCTGTGTTTGTGTGTTTGTGTCCTGTGTTTGTGTGTTTGTGTCCTGTGTTTGTGTGTTTGTGTTTGTGTGTTTGTGTGTTTGTGTCCTGTGTTTGTGTGTTTGTGTTTGTGTGTTTGTGTGTTTGTGTCCTGTGTTTGTGTGGTTGTGTCCTGTGTTTGTGTGTTTGTGTGTTTGTGTCCTGTGTTTGTGTGTTTGTGTCCTGTGTTTGTGTGTTTGTGTTTGTGTGTTTGTGTGTTTGTGTCCTGTGTTTGTGTGGTTGTGTCCTGTGTTTGTGTGTTTGTGTGTTTGTGTCCTGTGTTTGTGTGTTTGTGTCCTGTGTTTGTGTCCTGTGTTTGTGTGTTTGTGTGTTTGTGTGTTTGTGTTTGTGTCCTGTGTTTGTGTGGTTGTGTCCTGTGTTTGTGTTTGTGTGTTTGTGTGTTTGTGTCCTGTGTTTGTGTGTTTGTGTCCTGTGTTTGTGTGGTTGTGTCCTGTGTTTGTGTTTGTGTGTTTGTGTGTTTGTGTCCTGTGTTTGTGTGTTTGTGTCCTGTGTTTGTGTCCTGTGTTTGTGTGTTTGTGTGTTTGTGTTTGTGTCCTGTGTTTGTGTGGTTGTGTCCTGTGTTTGTGTTTGTGTGTTTGTGTGTTTGTGTCCTGTGTTTGTGTGTTTGTGTCCTGTGTTTGTGTCCTGTGTTTGTGTGTTTGTGTGTTTGTGTGTTTGTGTTTGTGTCCTGTGTTTGTGTGGTTGTGTCCTGTGTTTGTGTTTGTGTGTTTGTGTGTTTGTGTCCTGTGTTTGTGTGTTTGTGTGAAACCAACCAACCACTTTTGTAGTTATTTTATCCCAAATGTTGTTGTTTGTTACGTTATTTACGTTAAATTTAAATACTTTTACTTTTTTCCGCAATATAAGTGTTTTCTTAGCATATTATACAAACCGTTGAATGAGGATAAGTTAGGATGATAAAGCACTATATTATTATATCTTTTGTCATATTTAAGATTAGTGCTCGAAAGGTTAGTTTAAGATCAGAACATTTGATAATTTATTAATTGTTTAAGTTGAGAAACAGTGATTATCTGGTTCCAGATTTGCTGGTTTTAAAGTTGTATTTATTTTTTGCCTGCGTTTGCACCAGAGTGTTTCCTCCTATCGTTCCCTTTTAGAGTTTTATATTGTTTCACACCGAGGTACTTGTGTGTCGGGGGAAAACCTTCCCAGCATGCACCAGCAAAAAGGGTCCAGGTTGGGATCCTGGCTCTGGTTTTATATCCGTGTTTTTAACGTTGATGTGACTTCCAGCTGAGCGGAGCCCAAATGGTTTAATCTAATTTAGTTTTGGAGGAAAGTAAAAAATAAAAACTCCTCCCTGGGTGATTGCCGATCATTAGCTGCAACTTTCCTGCGATAAGAGAAGGAGTGACTTATCAGTTTAATTGGTGAGCAACCTGCTGACGTTTTATTGACGAGACGAATCATTGATTAGTCAGAAGAGGAACAGATCATGTAAGGTATCGTTGGTTGAAGACTTGTTTTCGTAACGTACCCTGTTGTTGTGGTGAAGAAGTATCCCACAATGCATCTGGTCAAGTAGTAACTGACATTATATACCATGATGCATTGCGTGGATGAGAGCAGTGTGATGGAGACAAGCCACACTAATTTGTGTTTATATTTTAATCTGGGAAATTATGCTTCTTGCCCCACGTTAGCAGCGTATTTCCTTTCATTCTTACCTTTCACAATAAAAGCCTGAGATATATACATAGCATTTACGTTCAATTTATTATTATATTTATTTGTATTTATTTATATATTATTTATATTTTACGTTCATTGCCTCACGTTAAAAGCTTATTTCCACTCCGTCCATTCTTACCTTTCACAATAAAAGCCTGAGATATATACATAGCATTTACGTTCAATTTATTATTATATTTATTTGTATTTATTTATATATTATTTATATTTTACGTTTATTGCCTCACGTTAAAAGCTTATTTCCACTCCGTCCATTCTTACCTTTCACAATAAAAGCCTGAAATATATACATGGCATTGCCCCCAACCAAACTACAACAAGTTAGGTTTGAAGATGAACCTTTATTAGTCCGATGGCAATGTTTACGTTTTTATGATAGTACGGCAGCAAGTAGGATAGTAAACGGCAAATACACTAAATATAAAAATAACAGAGTGGCTGAATTCATATTATTGCACACATGTATGAAGTGGTAATATTGGACAGAATATTGATTTAGCACACATCGGTAAATGCCGACGTTTGATCGGTAACGATGAAGTCCTCTAAAACGTCTGATTTCAGACCCGATTCCTGCGTTTGTTGTTGTTCGTGGAGACTGAAGCGCTCGTCTGCAGGAAGAATCACACAAATATCAGTTAATGCCATCAGACGCCTGAACGCCTCCATTACCGCACGCCGCTGCAGGTCGATCCGTGCACACAAACACCACCACGAAGTTTCCAAAAGTAACACACACACACACACACACACACACCGAGATCACATCTCCTCCTATCGGCGCTCGGTGTCATCATTTGCTGGCGATGACAGACGCTTCCCTTTCGAGCGCCGCCGATCGGCGTGTTTCTAATCATCCTCACGTCTTTTGTTGCTGTTTGGCTGATAACGTCTCGTGTTACCCCCCCCCCCCCCCCCCCCCCCCCCCCCCCTCTCTCGCCCGGCTAATATGGGAGATTGATTGCTTTAGTCTGGTTATCGGGTCGTTCAGGTGAGATTGACGTGAGCTTGCCGGATGAGGAGGCGGGACTTTTAAACAGGCTTGCATGAAATGTTGATGATGAATAATCAGCTGCATCACGGGGGCGCTGTAAATAGGTCAAAGTCACTTCCTGCTTCGCTGCTTCAACACGTGAGCCCATTATTTATAGTTTTTTGTGCAATTTTTTGTTTATGAAATCTATTTCAGGCCGTTAGACGTAGTGGGGGAATGTTGGGTTGCACGCGGAGTTCTTTCTCCGGGCCGGTTGCCGTGAGCCGGTTGATGCCGTGGGCCGGTTTATGCCGGGGCCGGTTGTTGCCGGGGCCGGTTGTTGCCAGGGCGGGGTGGCTTCATGCTCTGCACACTAGCCACACATCCTAAATAATTCACACTCTACTTGAAAATTCTCCAACAGACTCGGTGCCGCCATTAGACAGTCTCTGGCTGCCAGTGTTTCTTTTTTTTTGGGGGGGGGGGGGGTTGTTTTTCACATTCTGACTTCAGCATTACAACCTCAACCAACAAAAAAAGAAAAAAGGGGAGAAGAAGAAGAAGAAGAAGGCGGCGGTGGCGGCGTGATGGTGGAGGGAAATAAAAAAGGAGTAATATCGGGTCGATGAGAGTTCACGGACAATCCGATATATAAAAGCGAGTTTACATGCATAACGCTTCGACATTAAGATTTTTCACAGAGTTCAGCATATTTTCTAGAACTCTCCCTCTTTTTTTAATCTGAGAGGCCTCTTTGACAATGTCTCCCTCATGCAAAATGCATGAGCGCTCGTGGATCGATACGAGCCCCCTTTAATCTCTCCACGTAGACAGCAGCTCCCCGCCTCTCGGGCCTTGAACGCACCACCGCAGCGGACCACCCGGATCAGAGGCCAGAGGGATCAGAGTCCCCGACACGGGTCTCTCTGTCTCCGATGTCCCATGAACAACGCGTTCACGTGTGGAGTGCATCGTCCAATCATTGGATCCTGCAGTCCAGACGTAAACAACACGTTCTGTAACCACGGAGACCGTTATTACTCATTCTGGGCCCCAAATAAAAAACCCAAACACGCCGCCGCCGCCGCCGCTGCCGCCGCTGCTACCAGATACATAAAACACACATTCGCCTCTTTTACTTCCACAAAAGTACCACGATGTAAAAGTACTCCATTGTAAAAGTTCTACAAAGTCTCAAAGTTGGAGCGTCTTTAGTTTTTCTATCCTGACGTAAACATTTACAGATTTAAATGAAATTCTTCCCATTTGATTGGACTGTGGAAAAGTGGGCGGGGTTAGAGTTTCTTCACGTACTGGTCTTCATGTTCTGGTCCTCATGTATCGGTCTTCACGTACTGGTCTTCACGTACTGGTCTTCATGTTCTGGTCTTCATGTACTGGTCTTCATGTTCTGGTCCTCATGAATCGGTCTTCACGTACTGGTCTTCACGTACTGGTCTTCATGTTCTGGTCTTCATGTTCTGGTCTTCATGTACTGGTCTTCATGTTCTGTTCCTCATGAATCGGTCTTCACGTACTGGTCTTCACGTACTGGTCTTCATGTTCTGGTCTTCATGTTCTGGTCTTCATGTACTGGTCTTCATGTTCTGTTCCTCATGAATCGGTCTTCACGTACTGGTCTTCACGTACTGGTCTTCATGTTCTGGTCTTCATGTACTGGTCTTCATGTTCTGTTCCTCATTAATCGGTCTTCACGTACTGGTCTTCACGTACTGGTCTTCATGTTCTGGTCTTCATGTTGTGGTCTTCATGTACTGGTCTTCATGTTCTGGTCTTCATCTTGTGGTCTTCACATACTGGTCTTCACGTACTGGTCTTCACGTACTGGTCTTCATGTTCTGGTCTTCACGTTGTGGTCTTCATGTTCTGGTCCTCATGAATCGGTCTTCACGTACTGGTCTTCACGTACTGGTCTTCATGTTCTGGTCTTCATGTACTGGTCTTCATGTTCTGTTCCTCATGAATCGGTCTTCACGTACTGGTGTTCATGTTCTGGTCTTCATGTTGTGGTCTTCATGTACTGGTCTTCATGGTCTGGTCTTCATGTTGTGGTCTTCACATACTGGTCTTCATGTTCTGGTCTTCACATACTGGTCTTGAATGAACTGGACATCTGTCCCATTAATACTTTTAGTAGACCAGGACAAGAGGCCCCACTTAAGAACAATGTCTGTTTTCTTAGAATATATTTATTTTGAATATCAATATAATATGTGAATTCATTAAATTATGACTTTATTATAAAATTACATTCCCGAGACATTTTGATCCACACAGACTTGATATTCATAGATGAACATTATTTGCACATTTTGATGTTTTCTCTGACTTTAACTCCAACAGAAATATTAAATACCACGTTCCTTCCCCTCCATGTTGCTCCGTTCTCCTCCTCCATCCACAAGCATTTTATATGTTTGCTAGCTAGTCGGCCAAACTCATTTAATTGTATTTTTTTTACACCCCTGAGTGCCGATGAGTCATCGAAACATTTAAAACCTTTACAGAAGCTAAAGACGCTCCAAACTTCGGTTTCTCTGCCGTTTGTTCTTATTATGAAGCTGATGATATTCTATGTTTTCTGTGCATTGTGTTTTTTACAATACTGTACTTTATAATGTATATTTGGGTAAATGTGCTTAGTCACCGTTCACAGCTGAAGCGCCGCGGGCGTATTTAGCTTAATTCAGTCTTTTGTTCGATCGGTTTGTGATCCAAACGGACGTCTGAGGTGTCACAGCGTATTAGCTGGAACAGCCGGTCTCCCGGGGAGGCTGCCACACAAAAAAGAAAAGCCCCCTTCTTTTTTTTTCTGTAAATTTTGACGCACAAAAGAAAAGATTGCTTCGTTCCCGTTTCATCAACACGTTTGTTTACTCGGGATGTGCCAAAAAAATGCAGGATTTAGTGTCACATTTTTGTGCCGCCGTTTCCACGGAGCTCACACTTCTTATTATCAGACCTTTGCTTTTTTCAAGCTGTTACTCATTTTGTCATTTAAAGTTTCTATTTTTTTTCCGAGGCGTCGACGTCAGATGCTCTCTCTCGTCTCGTGGCGGCGGAGCTTTGATCAAAGTGTTTTTCCTTCGACAGATTTAGGAAACAAAAGAAGGTTTGCTTCAGTGTTTGTAAATATTAAATGAGGTTAAAGAAGCGTTATAAGGTTTAATATAAAAAATAAAAATAACACGTTCTCGGAGGAAATGAGGACAAACGGAATAAAACATTATCGCTGTTATCTTGTAAACTGTTAACGAACAAAAAAAGAATATTATAAAAGGATCCATCGGTTAAGTGGAGTGTATCGTGTAGCGTTTAAAGGAATGATCCAATATGGCTGATGCATCAGCTTCTCCCCCCCACCATTGTCTTCCCTCCCCTCCCACCCCCCATAATGCAATGCAGCTTTTGTTCACTCATTCTTTTAACCGTTTCTTTGGCTGCGAGTTGTCACGGCGGGGACAAATTAAGGAAGCGGTAATAGGGTTATGTCAAGTAGACGGAGGTGCTCGGCTCTGTGTGGATGCCTCCCTCCCTCCGTCTCCATGAAAGGTTACCGCGCTCGCCGGCGGTTTGTGTCGCCCCCCCTCCCCCGCCACCGCCGCCACCACCACCGCCGCCGTAATGAGAAAGGCGACGGACGAGCCTCGATCAGTCCTGCAACACCTACTGACAGATAGCATTTAGGCTGGAGAGAGAGGGGGGAAAGAAGCATTAGGGAAAGAGCGAGCGAGCATCACAGGAAGTAATACGGGGCGACGTGAGCGTGACGGATGGCGGCGGACACGCGCGAGCGGGAGAAAACAATCCCTCTCTCTCTCGCCCGAGGGTGCTGCTCTGTTTTACCTATATGACACCCTCACATGTGTGTTTGTAATTTTCACATTTTCCTTCTCGGAGCATCGATATTAAAGGACAGGCGTTAAAAAAACCCGCCGTCTTCTGAAATATTGAGGTTCGGGGTGATATTACATTCATGACTCCCACTCCCAGATATTACACTCACATTTCTTCCGCCTCCTTTGGGGCAGAATTTTCTTAACAAAAAAAGCCTCCTTCCTCCCGTTTTTCTTGGCCGTTTCGGGCGGGCAGATGTCCGTGGAGAAAGGAATGTGCATCGGTGCGAGAGTCCCCTGTAGCGACGTTTGTGATGGTGATGGCGGTGAGCGGCGGCGGCGTGGAAGGAATGCGAGGAGGTGGCGGGGGTTGTGATGTTGGTCAGAGGGTCAGGGTTGGATCTTAAGTAAGAACAGCAGCAGCAGCAGCAGACGCTCCGGGCTACCCGGCGAGACTTTATAGGCTGGCAGGTGTCTATGCACACACACACACACACACACACACACACACACACACACACTCACACACACACTCACACACACACACACACACACACACACACACACACTCACACACACACACTCTCTATTTAAGTTCTCAAAAACATGGGCACAAAAAAAAAAGGAATTTGCTCCAGGTGACGATGAAAAGGCCTCGTGGTACAAAGTGATTCAGAAGGGAAGACGGGTCACGTTTAGTCCTGAACCTGGTCTTAGACTCGGAGCTGGTTTTAGGGTCTAGAGGTCTCTCTTTGAAGTCTCTTCAAATTCATGTAAAGTGTTTGTTGGAATCCTTGTTCGTGTAAATCGTGATCAGGATTTGGACGCGTCCGACCCCGACCAATCATCGCTGGTCGCGTGTGTGATGTCATCACTACTCGGCGGGGTCCCGAAGCACTTTTACTATTTCTAATTTTTTTGTGTGGGTCTTTCTTCACGCTGTCGCGGCAGGGCTCTTGTTGCCATGGCAACAGAACGTGTTTCCTTCCATTCCATTCTTTTATAGCCAGTAAAGCCGTCTACGAACTACGCGGTATGAAAACGGCAGTTATCATCAGACGATCCATTCAGAGCCTCGAGTGCCGGATTGATCATATACACGATCGATTGATCGATTGATTTTAGAGCTACTTTTAAAGTTTCAGGCAATTGCCAGAAAGGAAAGAAAGGATGGGGCTTTTTCATGAAAAGCTCGTGTGTTGATTATTTGTCTGAGTAACTGATCGTTGACATCGTAGGTTAGCGGAGTCTCCATGATCCTGAAACCAAATGTTTGGATAAAAGAGGAGTGAAAGATGGCGTTAACCTTCTGGTGACAGGAAGTAGGTGCAGCTTAACTGTGAGGCTACTGATGATGGCATTCATTTATACAACGGATCCACATTTACCTGAAGCATTCTGGGAGTTTCCTACACACATATATATATCCTCACGTTCCCTGATACCTCGCCGCCCCGGCCTCCGTTTCCTCCGATGCTCCCCCCCCCCCGTCTGTCAGTATCGATGTACCATTCCTCACCGCCGCCGCTGCTTAAATGTGGTGTAGCTCGCAGCGTGTGAACCCCCGACCCCTCTGGGAGACACGGACCGCGTTGGCGGCGGCGGGTGAGGCGAGGAGGGGGGAGGTGGAGGTCTCCGGTTCCCCCAACTGCCTGTTTGGAGTAATGGTCAAAGGTACGGCTGCTGGAAAAAGGGAACATTAGCGTCCGATGACCAATCTGCTCCCAAATGGAAACACGCTTCATGTCACCGCACCAATCTATGTAATTGACTTCACTTTGAGGCCGCGGTCGTTATGGTTACGCTTGATTTTCGTCCTTTTTTTTACTTACAGGACGTCAATGATATCTGAAATTTGATATTCTGAGGTTTTTTGAGAATGATTGCTTTGAATTGTGGGAAATATTTCAGCTCTAAAGAAACTGTCCGGAGTAAGGAGCAGCGCCGGGTTCTCGCCGCCACCGCCGCCAGGTAGCGCGTTGAATCTGGAGACGACAGGTGAATGCAATCAGGGAGGTGACAGGAGAGTAGAAGCAGCGACGCTCCGGACCCCGACGATTGGATTTGAGCACATCGGGCCGACTTATTGATCGGTAACTTAGCGTGATTACACCTCTGTGTGTGTGTGTGTGTGTGTGTGTGTGTGTGTGTGTGTGTATGTGTGTGTGTGTGTGTGTGCACTTCCGAGTTATTAAAATAAACCGAATGCTCCTAAGTGAAGCAGGAACCAGAGTGTGTAGATGTGGATCCAGGATGAGGATCAGGGTTCAGGTCTAGAGTAGCCCGTCTGTCTGAAGACATGTTGCAGCCTAACACTCGGGGATGGGCAACGTCAATAAAAACCCTCTTTGGAATATTAAATATTAACATGTGATATAAAAAAAAAAACATTCCAAGAAACAGTTAATAGATTCAGATAAACAGGTAATGTATGTTTATCGGCTGATTTAAGGAGCAGGTTTATCGGAGCGTCGGAGGATTTTCATACGAGGGTCGGTTTCTGTCTGACATCATTTCTAGCAATTAAATATATATATATATGAGTAGGTTTCACATATGTGGAATCAAACCATTAGCTATATGTAAGAGTTTTATTATTTAAAAGTGTAAAAACATACCATGTGGTGATAGCAATAATGATTTAAATTGAGTTTTAATCAAAAATATGAGATAATTCTATAGAAAACACAAGAAATCCAAATAAGTTGTTCTCTATGTTACTGAGAACTTGTTAAATATGTGAAGGGAATTTAAATAGTTGAAGATAAACGATCACGACCACACAAAATGACATATTTGAGGCCAATTCATCTTGAGGAAAATACAAGAATAATTTGATTTTAAGTTTGAATATATGAATTTATGTATATATGTTTGATCAGCTGCAGGAGATGTTGTGTTTTTGTGTTATTTTTAGATTGGCCTGATTTAGTAGTTGAAAAGTTGCTTTTTTTATTTTATTTCTGGGAGTAGCTGAGGGTTCAGGGAGGATGATGACCATATTTGGAAAACCTCAGCTACAAAGTAATGAAGTAACTCAAACGCGTCGCTTTCCTGTCCGTCAAATCCACTTCCTGTCTGCGTTTAAACTCGTTTGTAAGCGAGCGCTCAAAATGGACGCACGTGTACTCGGCCGCCACGTT
>NC_139931.1:1797965-1826105 GCF_963514095.1 Eutrigla gurnardus
GGACAGCTTTACAGCGAACCTCTAAATAACTGTCCATGACAGAAAGCAGTCATCTATCATTTTTATTCCATCCCCAACCCCTAACCCCCCCCCACGCTCCACGCTTCCCTCCCTCGCTTCACCCCCAACCAACCACCACCCAACACACATCTTCCCCCTGGTGATTACACACATATAAACACACACATCACCTCCGATGTGTGTGTGTGTGTGTGTGTGTGTGTGTGTGTGTGTGTGTGTGTGTGTGTGTGCTCAAACATGTACATTACGTGGTGGTCAGGTGGAATTTCCACTTAATTTAAGTGTTAAACTTACATAAACAATCATTTCACCATCCGCTGCCCCCCGTTTGTTCCGAAGCATTCCAGCATACAGAAATAGATAACCTATGTAGAACACAGACACTAATACATACCCTCTTCCATGCACACTCTCTCCTTTTTACACACACACACACACACACTTCCCAAATCATCTCATAAATCAGAGGGAGTGTGGTCCACCACTCCAGGCAGGGGAAGCAGGAGGGGTTGGGTGATTTATTGGCTGCTAATTTTTCAAGTCGTCTTGACATGGCACTGGAGTTTGCCAAGCCTAAACGACAACATATGCTTGCCAGCTGGGAAGATGGGAAACATAAATAAGAGATACATTTTTTTTAAACAAAAAAAGAAAAAACGCCCTAATGAGCAACAAAAAGGCGTTTTTTTGTTGCTTTGAAAAAAGGAAAGACTCCACTGTGATGTTCTTCCTCCTCCCCGACCAGAGTTCAGGAGCCTCTGGATTTCAGGATGTATATATTCCAAAAAAAAATCATCATAGCTACAGTTAATATACTTTTGGTGGGAGTAAAATGGGATATAAAGGCGATTAATCACTGTTTATCAGTCCTCATTTCTGTGCGGGAGATCAGTGAAATTGGGAGCCATAAATCCCGGCTCGGTGACAGCACACTTCGTCTCCATTCGTCCTGGCGCTACAGGTTTATTGTCCTCAAAACCCATTCAGGAGAATGACGGATGAGAAGCCTCACGCCGGCTCCCCGCTCTTAACCTCTTCCAGGGTTGCATCGGCTCCTCCTACTGATGGAGGGGGGGCTCGGAAAACCCAGAGTCCATGTCCACTGTTGGGGGGGGGGGGGGTCCACATCCAGGAAACAGCAGCAAGGTGATTGGGCTCGAAGTCAAATGAAGGGATTGGCAATAAAACACGGCGGAGGCAGCTGCTAGGCGTCCAGTATCCGAGCTCACCTTTGTCCTCTTTCCCTGTGAGCCGATCTGGTTCACGTGAGAACTTTTTTTGTAGAACAAAACGCCCAGACCCTGTCCTCGTGTGTAGATATATATATATATATATATATATAGTGTATATAGGTCTTCCCATATATAGAAAGGGCCATCTTTGTCCCGATCCCATTTATTTGCTTAATGGCTGTTTTAAGCATATAAGTGTGTTGTATACGGGAATAACTTCTTCAGAGATCTGGGTTTAATTTATTATATGACATAACAACCCAGTTGCAGACATAAATATTATATGAGAACATGGAGAAGTTGTATTTGAAAATATCAGATCTGCACGCAATGCCGGCGTTTTGCTGTTGGATGCGTTCAGCACCACGGACAGCTGCCACTTCTGTCCAAACAGAGTCTCTCTCCTCTGCAGCAAATTCCCGAGTAGCTTCACATTTATTTTTTGGCTCCTGAGGTCGGAGTGTTTTTTTTTTTTTCGAGGACTCGTGGAGAAAAAAAAAATCTAGCAGCTGTATAAATGACAGAAAAAGAAAAGAAGGCTAATTGCCGTCTTAATATATGTAGACAGATCCTTTTGGTTTTCGGAGTGTACGTTAGGGGGATAATTAAGCTCCAGACTCTTGATTAGATTAAGCTGTTTTTTTTGGTCCCCAGTGCGTTGGATTAAGTGCTCATTGCCCGATGTATTTGGGGGGGGGGGGGGGATCAACCTTGTGGAAAATCAGATCTTTCTTTATGGGAGCCGGTTATGACCCCCATCATTGGCACAGAGCTGGATTACCTCGGGTCCAACTGGCTCTGCAGGTATTGAGCTTCTCTCAAGTTGACACATATGACATATGAGGTGCAGCGTGACCCCGCCGCCCTCCAGCACATAACTCATATTTTCTCCCCCCCCCTCCTTCCCCCGGAAAAGGTGTTTGACTTTGGTGGCTAGACCAGGTTTGTGCTCTCGTAGCTGTTGTTGCTTTTCACAGGCTTACCAAGGTGTGACAGTGCCTTTGATTTATGGGTTATTATTGAAGCAGTGTAGCCTATCGCCAACTCATTATAAGTTTACATTCACATACATCACCGCGTGTGGATTGCATACAAATTTACACCAAAAAAAGGGAAGAAAAGAGGCAATTGGACTTTTTCTAGCGGCTCAGAAATAGTACCGATTTGTTAAGAAGTAGAGAGGGAGGGGGGGTTAAAAAAAAAGCACACCTCGGAAACTATCAGAGGATTGTTTTTGCCCTTTAGCAACTGCACTCAGATGTCCACGGCTCCAAAAAAGAGACTAATTTAAATGTCAAGGTCAGCATTATAAATCACTCAGGGGGGGGGGGGGGGGACCCTGCAAGTCTAGGCAGTCTATCGGTATGTTGGCAGCAAACACCGTAGTTGGGGGGGGGGTACACGTGTGGGCGTTACCTGGCCAATGAGACGCAGAGTTTTGAATATGAGTGCGTTGATCCACTAATGGAGCATGATGTTAATGGTGGAAGACATTAAACCCGGTTTCTCTGTTTTTTTAAAAGCACCACTAATCCGTCTCCCCTGTCAGCGTTATTGAGGCTCGAAGGGAGGGGGGGTCATTAGAGTCCACCTGCGGGGTTAACGTCACTCCCCAGGCACGAAAAAAACCCTCTACCATCGATTTATATCCCAGCTACGAATGTGTCTTCATCGCAGGCTAGTTTATCTGGCATTTGCGAGGGGGGGGGGACCCGCCTGCCCGTCTCTGTGGCGACAGCGGGGTTCATCTAAAACACAACAACACCCCCCCCCCACGACAAAGAGTGATCTCCGATTGGACAAACGGCGGTAGTCTGTGATGAATTTGGCCAAAACATGTCATGGAAATGAATAAAGAATAATAAGGTGAGGGGAGGTGTGATGAGGCGGTTGTCGGCGGCGATGACGGATAATGGAAGGTGACTGTGTGGTGATGGACTCGGCATTCTGGGGGGGGGGGGGGGGTCGATTGCTGTGGCAGAGGAACTTAATCACGTCTTGAGCTCTGTGTGTTTGGATGTGGCTCCTCAGCTCGTCATCAGACGGCCGGCGGACTGATGGAAGGTTAAGTCGAGCGCTAAGGATCACATCACCCCCCCCTCCCTTCGCGCACCTGCACCGAAGCCAGGTAGCCAGTCAGAGGATGGATGTAGCCGTGTGATTGGCTAAAAGACGGGGGGTCACGCTGAGGTCCCGGGTACCTCGGGTGTCCGGCCCATCTGCTCCGAGGTTCTGAACATCTACTCGGGTTGTTCAACAGCGCTCACCTGCAGTTTGACTGCAGCCAACACCTAGAAACACCCTCTACCCCCCCCCCCCCCCCCCACGTCAGGTGTAAACTATGCAGAGAAGCCGCGGTGCGAAACTTGTGGTATTGCATCCATTACCTGCCCGCGCTTCAAGGCTGCCCCTCGCCAGGCGTCAGGAACGGATGCATACAGCAAATGTGGATCCTTGCTGAGTACGGCACAAAGCAGCGAGCTGGGAAGAAGTGTGGGGGGGGGGGGGGGGTGCTCGATGAGGCGCACCTAGAAAAGATTAAATCTATTGTTTCCGTGTCTTCCCCATAATGCATTCTGTCATAGGGAAAGCAGTGCCACACGTCTCTCCCTCTAATGTATTCTGTCATAAGGTAAGCAATGCCAAGTGGAGGATGTTTCCCCGAAAGTCATTTTCTCTTTCCCCGTGTGTGTGTGTTTCCTTCTCCACAGTAACAGGGTTTCCCTACCCGGCCACAGGGGCCACGGTGGCATACAGGGGCGCTCACTTGCGAGGACGGGGGCGGGCCGTCTACAACACGTTCCGCACGGCTCCGCCGCCGCCGCCAATCCCGGCTTACGGAGCGTGAGTATCCGACCGAAAAGATAACAATAGAAGCTAAAGGCTAGAAGCGAAGCATCACATCAGCTGGTGATCGCGACAGAATGAAACCAAGGAAAAACAGTTCCTGGAAATCAGAGAAGCACTTTATTCGCTAAAAAGACCTTCAGTATACCTCATTAGCTAGCTTAGCATAGACGTGCTAACGCTAGTAAATGATGCGCTAACATACTGATGTTTTTTACCTGGAAAGGTTAAAAAGTATCGCTATTAACACGACGTTAAACCAGAACTAAGCTACAAATCCACTAAAGTCAGAGCTAGCTGATGCTACGCTACGATTGGCCGGTTCTGCTCTTAAAGGGCCGGCTAAGTGTTTGCATGCACACGTGAGACCAGTGGGGCGATGAGTGTCCACATAGATCTTGTTTTTATAAGATTAAACACACATTGTCCAGTGAATCAATGTTTACTTGAGTTTGTTAAAGGAAGAATAACGCCGGCGTTGCCGTGTGTTGACTTCGGGGAGCAGAGATCCTTGTCGGGGATCCGGGTACATACCGTATATTTATACGTGGCCTATTGACAGAGGAGGAAGTAACAAATCCACAGGGAGGTCTGCAGAGAGCCGAGATAGTCTCACCGGACTGTGACCGGAGGTCTACGCTGATCTCCCTGGCTTTGTTGCAGCCTCCGTCTCTTATCAGCGGTGGTCCGCATGACCGTGGGAGAGGTCTTGATGGAGTCCGAGGGCCGAGGAGGAGAAGCCCCTCCCCCCGGTGTATAGCTGTCTATCTGTGATTAGATCGGGATCCGTCTTACTGCAGAGAGAGAGTCGGACTGGGAAATACCACATCCCTTTTTTCCTCACTTCGCTACCGACGGCGGCTGGTTGATTTATATAGCGGAGTCATGTGATGCATGTTGTCCAACCGGCAGCCACCCGACAAACACTTTTTACCAGAGCAGAAAATTGGACGAGGTGGATGTGAAATGGTTTGATGTGTCCCCCCCTAAAGGCCCCTGAAACAACAGGAAGAAAGTACACCAAACCACATAACGTTGTGTTCTCTTATTTCACAGGGTGGTGTACCAAGATGGCTTCTACGGCGCAGAGATCTATGTGAGTACAGTTTGGCTTCTTCTTCTTCCTCTTCCTCTCTCTCGCCAGCTCAGATGAAACACAAGTCAAGCAGACATTAAAAAAAAAAAAGCCCCGGAGACGAGAACGTGATCTCCTCGGCCCCCGGCGTTCTCCCAGCCTCGCTTGCCAAGCCGGCGTCGATTAGGCCTCGTGTCTGCTGTGCCAAGAAACCCAACAACAAAATTTAAAACCCCCTCAGCTCCTCCCTCTCTCTCTCTCCCTCTCTCTCTCCCTTCCTATGATCTCAGACTTTTTGGCAAAGAGGCGACGGGCCGGGCTCAGTGTCCCGTGTCAAGTGAGGTCATCTCTTACTTTAGATTTGTCTTCGTTTGTCTTCTAGCCGCCACCTCAGAGGAGGGTTTTGGCTGGGATATCCCTGCCTGCCCCTGGAGGGGGGGTTGGGGGTGGTGGGGGGGTCTGCAGAGGCCCGAGTGGAGCCGGTTCCTCCTACCAGCCATCACCATGTGGGTAGATAAGAGGTAGCGGGGCGGCAGATAAAGGGATTATCCGATCCCTCCGGAGCTGTCCGTGCAGGCGGGGTCATATCAGGAGGTCGGCCTCCGCTGCACGTCGCCCTCGACAGGAAAAAAAAAGCGAGTGTGGAGATAATGCTGAAATTACCACGCTGCCCTCACTTTGACATAAGTCCAAACGATGGGGGAGGGGGGTAATTTGTCCCTTTTGATTCTGCCGTCTGCCGAGATAGCGCGATGACAGTTGCTTCTCACTTTCACGCCGGCGTCTCAGAGCTGGAACTGCCAGTGATGTACGACCCACTAGACCAGGGCCGTATGTCACCGTGTTTTTATTGTAGCGACAAACCGGCCGTAGACCAGACCCGGCGTTCGTCTGAGCCACATTGTTTGTCTCTCGCACTCGATCAGCCACCTTCCAGCTAAGTCCTGCAACCCTGCGACAATCCCCCCTCCGATCCGAGGGGCAGCCGGGGGCCGGGTCGCTCCATCACTCAACCCCCCCCCCCACCCACTGGTGCTTTACTGCCATTAGTTTTGGTACCTGCCGCTGCACTGCTTCAGACCGGAGGCCGGGTGTTGCGTGAAGGGAGGAAGCCGGTCCCTTAGTCCTCCGGGATCCTTCAGTGGATGCCGGCTCTCTGTCACATCCCCGAGGGAGCCTTTTGGGGAAAATAGATACCCTGCTTCTATTAGCAGAGAAGTATAAACCTGCTCTACGTACATATGCATGCACCGCCGCCGCCGCCGCATCGGAGCGCCTACATACATGAATGCACATGAACACACGCGACAACATAACAAATGTGCCGCGGCCGTCGGGTGCCGGATTTTGACAAAGTTGATTTATTGGTCCGGGTGTTTGTTCGGGAGGGGGGGATGTTGCTGTAATCAGCGTGGTCCCAAGGCATCGGCCCCTCCCCACAGGAAGTCATCCGCCTCGAGTGCAGTGACTTCCTGGAGAAAAAACACCTTGGGGGTGGAGGGGGGGGATCCACTAGATGTGGCCCCTCTGACCTGATTTCATGTGCAGCCTCGACCCTCCCACGGCTGCCTCTTCTTACTTCTTCTTCACTCCCCCTCGAGTTTTAAAAATGAATGAAAACATGCATTATTAAAAGCCACCTATCCGGACACAGATGGGCACGCACACACACACACACACACACACACACTCTCTCCACCGGCGCTAATAGAAAAAACAGTTGGAGAACGGCTTCATTTCTCAAGGAGAGTAATAGCAGCACTCCACAATGAGGTCTTTAATTCCTTCCCCACTCTGGCAAATGAATACGGCGGTCCTGACTCCCCCCCCCTTCACCGACGGTCTGATGCCGACTTCTTGCCTTCTTACTTCATTTTGTGTAAAGGAGGGTCTCTTCAATAGTGTAGATCTAAAAAAAAAACGGGCTGATTTTGGGGGGATTTGGAGCCTCTGAACTTGCACCATCAAACAGCACCCCCTGGTGTCTGAAAGGGAACCCTGCAGTTGTTTGGGGGACGAGATGAGCACAACAACTGTGCAGTGACATTTAACTATTAAGGCCATTTAAAGCTGCGTCGACTGCGTTGTTTGTCTCTGAGTTGTAACCTTTCCCTGTTTTCAGCAGCAGCTGGAGTTTAATCACTGATTAACACTGTTGTGTTGTTGTTGTTGTTGTTTTGCAGGGCGGCTACGCAGCGTACAGATTCGCCCAGCCGGCCACCACCGCCGCTTACAGCGACAGGTGAGAATCCCTCATCTTCTTCATGTGTCGTCATGTTTGAATGCTCCATCGGGGCCAAAGCTGTTTATTAATTATCAGCAGAAATCCATACACGGATCGCCGTGGTAACCATTAAAGGTAAAGTCCACCCCAAAAACACCTCATTAGATGAATATTTAATTGATCTTTTTTGGTACTTCAGTACTTGGTATCTTCAGCTGGTCGGCAGACGAAACAGAATTTAATAAATAAAACATTCGACGGATGGATTTCCTGATCGCATGTTCGAACTAGTTCCGACAAGTCTACGTAGGGGAGGCGGTCTGGGTGGAGGACGGGTCCAAAAACACTAAACCCGATGTTAATGTCTAATTTGAACCAACTTTTTTTATTTTTGTTTCAATTCCATCGTTATTTTAACCCAAACAGTGATGATTTTTTTCTCATGTGAAGATCCGTTTCCCCGGCAACGTGACTGAAAGTTGCAGTAACCATATAGAAGTAGTGTGTGATGAATGAGCGATATGCCATGTAGGTTATTTTGGTGTTTTTTTTCTTATCTGGTTGGCGAACCTTTTTTAGCTCGGAGCGAAAAAACACGCAACAAAAGAAAGACTAACCTCGTTGGAGCGGATGAGAAAAAGCGGTGATGTATGTGTCGCCTCTCCGAGTGTGATGGCGAGGAGAGAGAGTGGGTATATCACGGCGGTATTTATGAATGGCCTCAGGTCTGCCGGAGAGAGAGAGACTCTGTCACTCCTGAGTGATGTCAATCCGGCTCAGGTGTGCTCCGGTTTGAAGGATTCATTTTCAGCCCCCCCCCCTTTGAAAAGCCAGTTGTCAGCTGGTGGATGTGGGCCGGGTTTGGGGGGGGGGGGGGGGGGGGGGGTCTAATCTGGGAGGGATTGTGCGTGTCACTTGTGATAACGTACACCCGGCCGAGAGCCTGAAGATCATATCGATAATGTAAGATTTATCGGGCCGCCGCCCGAATTATGAGCATCCGTGCTCGCTAGAAATTGGATGGTTTCTTCTCTCTCTCTCTCTCTCTCTCTCGTCCCGTTTCTCTTCTTTACACTTTTTTTTCCTGCAGATTTTTTAATGTAATTCGCTCCCAAGTTGTTTGTTTTTGCTTCCCGTGTTTGTTTGTTTTTTTGTGGAATAAGCGCTCGGATCAATACGAGGTTTTTTTTTGTCGGATATCGTTTCAGCAATACGTTATCAGACTTATCGGTCAGTCAGACAATCCTCAACAAAAACAAACACAACGAGGTCACCAGGGGGTCGTGGGCAGCCGGACTCCAACAGAACCACATTTAGATCTTCTAGAAGTCTCCATGTAACTCGTGAAACAACAAACGGGAATCGAACGTCTTGTTAGGAAGCCCTTCCTCTCTCTGTCTTTTATTCTTGTGTTCCTGGTTGAGTCGGTTGCCCTCGGTCCTTGGCTGGTTGCTCCTTATCTGCTCCGTGCAGACCCTCATTTGCAAAGCGAGCGTTGGAAGAAAAGAAAAAAGAAAAAAAGGAAGTAAATAGAGGAATATGTGAAGTCGAATAAATAAATAAATAAATGAATGAGGCAGACACATCTTGTCCTGTCTCAGAAGGAAATTGGAAGGATTAGTTCCAAACCAGCAACAATGAAAAGACAAGGAGGAGGGGTGGAGGGGGGGGACCCAGCGTGCATTCTGGGTAAACAAGAAACAGAGGTGAGACGGAGAGAGAGCCCTCCAGCACCTTTCTTCCTCCCTCGTTCGCCCCGCTCGTTACCTCGTCTGTCCAGCTGATCAAGATGACAACGAGAAGACGAGTTGAACTTAACCTTTGAACTCGCCCTGTTGTAATTGTGTTAGAGACTTGAAGAAGAGAGTTGCCCATTAAACAAGCAATGCAACGTTCCTGCTCCGCTCCTCAATGATCGATCAATGATGGTGTTCTCTCTCTGGCTCTCCCCCCTACCCCCCCTCACCCCCCAGCTATGGCAGAGTCTATGCAACAGCGGACCCCTACCACCACACGATTGGCCCTGCAGCCACATACAGTGTGGGGACTATGGTAAGTCTATGAGGCCGCCGCCATCGCCACCGCCTTCTGTCTGCACACACACACACACACACACACACACACACACTAAAGTAAAGACCAGAGACCGCCACAGCGGCCGCTGGTTTTTATTTCTCTGTTGTTATTCATCTATTGATTGAGTTTTTGTCATGCTGTTTGGCGCACCCTAGTGGAGCTGAGCAGTACTGAAAGCAGTAAAAAAAGAAGCATGTGGGAATAATTGGCTCAGACTTTTTAAGTGTCACGCCACCTCATGCGATGTGAACGAGTTTCCTTCCTGAGAATGAGAACGCGTCTCCGTCTCATTCGTCACGTCGGATCACTTTGTTTTTCTGCATCAGAACCGAAACCCGAACTCGACTGGGGTGAAGTTTGATTTTTAATGTCTGTTTTTAGCTAGCGTCGCAGCTATACTGTAACATCAAAGATGAAAAAAGTGACGATTAATAGGAGGTTTTTTTTGTTTTTTTTGGAAAAAGAGAGTCTCTCTTTGGTTTTGTTTTCGGGGATATGACCGGGGCTCGCAGACCAAAACCAAGACCTCCAGATTCAGGACCAACCATCACCCGCATGCAGCAGTGTGCCCTGGGACGATCAAAAACACAGAGAGAGAGAGAGCTGAGAAAACTTCAAATTTACCAGCATGCGATTTTTTAAATAACATTAAAAGAATAAAAGTAAAAATTGCGTAGAGTCCCCCAACCCCCCTGGTGCAGCTGCTAGCTAAAAGCTTTCATTAATGAAGACATTTGTTTTTTTTCTCTTCATTTACTTAATTAAAAAAAATGTGCTTGAATGTTTTATTTTATTTTTTCTTCTTTTTCCTCCAAATTTCCTTACGTTTCTCGAAAAAAAGAGACTTTGGCCACCTTAAAAAACAAATATCAGAGCTTTAATGTTGTGTGTGTTGGGAGCTCAGGACTCGAGAGGGTGGGGGGGGGGGGGCGTCGGCAGTGTGTGTTGAACAAATGGCGGGGCTTCTGGGAGACGGAGTCCAGCCGTCGGAGAGCTCTGAAAGAGATTAATTCTGGAATCATATTTCATTAGCGGTCCTCCAGCGGAGAGAGAGGAGTCATGTTTGCATTTTAAAGCCATACAATAATAATTAGTTCCTCCGAGGTCGAGGTTGGATATTCTCTTTTTACTCACAGAAGCGTCTTAAAGGGATGAAAAGTTTTCGTGCGAGCGAGCTCCCGAAATTAGGCAAAATTAGCCTTTGAAGACATTCAGTAGCCTTTGGAGTTTGTCTGAATTCTTAATTGCAGCGGAGCCACTGAAAGATGAGAGGGAGGGAGTGTGTGTGTGTGTGTGTGCAGGTGTGCATGCAGAGGCCCACTCGCATGCTTTATGTGTGTGTGTGTGTGTGTGTGTGTGTGTGTGTGAGTGTGTGCCCTAGATATCTGGAGTGTTAAATCTGAGGGCTAATATCCTGCGGTGGTTCGGCCTCCAGGAAGGAGCCGCCACTTGAAAAAAAGGAGCCGTGATTAAACTTATTCCCCGCTTTGGTTGGCTCTCGTATGGCCTAGAAAAGTACAACAAAAAAAAATAGATAATTATTTAATTATTTAAAATGAAAGCCCAGTGTTTAGTTTTTTTTGCTACTTTATTAAAAAAAATGTTTTGCCCCAGTTAAGCTCCGATTCCACCGATCCAGCTTAACTCCCGATGACCCCGTTCCTAACACACACTCCAATTATTGGCTTAAATAAATCAAACTATCATTATTCTAATACAATAAATATATATCTATAAAAAATAACTTGCATGGAAAAAGGAAGGAAATTTGGTGGAGGAAGAGAAAAACAGACTAAAGCTGTCACCTGAATACTGATTGGTACTTTTTTTCATCTTTGATGTTGCAGGCTAGCCTTTACAGAGGAGGGTACAGTCGCTTCACTCCCTACTAAAAGAAAGGAAAAAAGACATTACCAACAAACAAACAAATAAACAAACAAACAAAAAAACAAGCAAAAGGCCGTCGGCGGAGAGATAGATCTAACTAAAAAGCTTCCAGGTTCCCCCGTGCTATTTCTACAACCTATTTGATGTCATCATTGGTCTGCTCTTGTTTTCATTTTTGTGCCTTTTTTTTGTTTTTGGAAAGTTGTATGCAACATGTGCATTATTATTATTATTATTATTATTATTGGACTGCTGTAACCGGGTGCTGTGTCCCCGTTGACCAATGTGAGCCTCCTGCAGCTCGCATGCTGCATGCTCAGAGGTGTGTTACACGCAGCCACCGTCAGCTGACTAAGAACACACCGGGGCAAAACAGGAAGTACATACCCTGATCCTGATCCGGACCCTGAACCGGATCTGGATCCTGATCGGACACAGCAGACCTAAACGAGTCTGAACCTGACGATGCCCTCGGTGATTCTTAGCTCAAAGACGGTGCTGCTCTGATTGCATTTTATTTTTTTACTTTTTTTAAAACGTTGGAGTGTCATACTGTTGTGCACCTACAGGTGGCGCATTACAAGCCGTGTACTATGTGTGGTTTTTTTTAAATGGCATGCAGAGTAAAACAAAAAGGGTCACCAAAGTTGAGATTTCTGGGGTTTTTTTTAACTCCAGCCCCGTCTCCTGCAAATAAGAAACCAGGATGTTTTATATCAGCTGGTTTTGATTTTGGGGGAAATGTGACGACTCCACATTCTCTGATCCCGTCTTTAGTTTGACGCTGTGTGGGAAGCGTTCTGACTTCATGAGGCTCCTCCAGAAATCACAGAAGTCCAAAAATAATCGGAGCAGAATGAAAAAACAATATAAAGCAGTCCAATTAAGTTAATTACAAGACCGTCGTATCAGATTAGTGCAATTAATCAATTAGCGAAATGTCCAGAAGTTAGTGGTTCCAGTGTTTCTCTGTTTTATTTTACAGTTATCTGACTTTTATCAGTCCCGATACGATACCTTTTAGTATCAGCCGATAGCTAGTCTCGATACAATACCTTTTAATAATATCAGCCGATAGCTAGTCCCAATACGATACCTTTAAGTATCGGCCGGTAGCTAGTCCCAATACAATACCTTTTAATAATATCAGCCGATAGCTAGTCCCAATACGATACCTTTAAGTATCGGCCGGTAGCTAGTCCCAATACGATACCTTTAAGTATCGGCCGGTAGCTAGTCCCAATACGATACCTTTAAGTATCGGCCGGTAGCTAGTCCCGATGTTGAATTGAGCTGAAATTAACCAGAGTTCTTCTGGTTCTTCTGGAGGAGCTCTCGAAATGTTACAGACAAACACGTAGAAGTCGTCAGCATAGCGAACGTGCAAAACTTAAAAACAGCCATTAAGGTAGAACGTGCGCGTGAAATCGGACATAAATGTGGAATTTAATACCCGATCCTGCTATTTGAGATGGTTTTTTTTACATTATTTTTTATTGAATGTCTTTGTTTTTGGGGTTTTTCACCTCCTGATTAACTGGATTAATCAAAACAAAGCAGTAACTTTCTCCCCAAAAAACGTAAATAGTTGCATATGGACTTAATTTGCAGGAGACGCGGTTGCAGATAAACCAAAGAAACAGCATCGAGGTGGGGGGGTTGTGCTACAAGTCACCGGTCTCTTCATCATTGCACAAACATGTTTTTCACCTCAGGATAAACAATAACTGAATCTCACACGACAACAAGGTGACGCTCCAATGGTTTCACATCCAGCTGGACCAGCAGGCTCGTCCTCGATGGTTTTATGTTTCTGTGTTTTTAGCACCTCAAGAGGGGGACGATAAATAAGACTGTACTGTTGTTCCTTATTAAACTACTGTATTATATTATATATATGTAGACATATACTCTATAAACTCATTTAACACACACACGTACAATGAGATATTATGTAAAATCAGGATTTAGAAAAATAATCTCTGCGTAGCCGTGAAATGTTTCAGCGTTGCTACGGAAACGAAACTCAAAGCTAATATTATTTTCATTGATATGTAATTGTGATCTTGGAAGAAGAAAAAAAAGAACTGTTCATTGCACTTTATTTGTTTTCAGCTTTTTTCAAAACTTGTAACATATTTATATTAAAAAAAACATGAAAATCATAAAGCTAGTTATGTTTAGTCGAGATGTTAATATAACAATATAGAGCTATGTTGTATATCAAACAAACTGAAAAAAAGAAAGTTAACCCATAATTACACGTGGGTAAACAAATATCGCTGTTCCTTTTCTATGCTAAGTACGTACGTTTGGGAGTTTTTTTATAGTCTAAGTAAATTGGAATATATATATATATATATATATATATGCATCAGAATGCGTGCGTTTATGTGCGTGTTTTGGAGAAGTGAATGCTAACATAATTTATTAGAGTTTTACATGAAAGTTTCACGGTCGCCCTCTAATAATATTATTTATAGTAATATATATTAAATTTATAAAATATTAAAACGGTATTTTCACTATGTTTATCCAGGATGTGGAGGAGCTGAAAGCAACATAAAACATCAACTTTTCCAGTATAAATAATACATTTTGTCACAAAGAATGAATCATACATCGTAAGATGTTTTTCATTTTTATTTAGATTAAAAATTAAATGTTGAGAACAAACTTTTGAGAATAAATTAAATTGCTTGCTTCCTACTTTATTCTCATCTTTTCGACTTTATTCTTGAAATTGCAAAGTTGAAATTAAATCTTTGTATTGTCTTTTCATCCCTTAAAGCCTCGTAACAATCTGTGACATCTTTAATGTTTAAAAAGACAAAATCTGCATATGAATATCGACCTGACTCCAAATGAAAATCATTAGGTGTCATTAAGTGTTAATTTTAAATACAAATTAACGTGCAAAAAATAAACAAGTTTTAGGTCTTTGAAGTTTTTCCTTGTAAATCGACTCCAACTTTTAATTTGTAATAATGAATTTAACAATTCATCATTTCTACTCGACTTGTTCTTGAATCCTTTAAAGTTTTTGTAATTTTCTTAGTAAATAAAACCGTAGGTTAAAACATTTGTATATCAGCAACCCTCCAATCCCAACATTATTCCCAAATGTAGCAAAAACATCTGGAGTTTGATTGTGTTTCCAATAAAACATACGTCAATAGCGACGTTAACAAAATAAAAACATTTTTTGTTTTATTAGAGGGAAGAGTTTGAATTTCCATCATGTGGACTTGCTCCTCAGCCTTCACGGGTTCGTCTACTGTTTACAGTAAAAAAAAAAAGTACTAGCATCGTCTAACTGGTCAAAAGTCGTTAAAACGTGTAAATAATAACGGTCTGAGCCGTTTACTCATTTCAATGTGAATTTATAAAAACAAAACTTTGATATTTTTCGGTTTTGTTTGCTTTCGTTGTATTCCGTAACCAGCTTAATATGCAACCAGACCTCGATTTGATCCATTTGTTCGTACTTATAATCAATAGTGGTGACGAGTTTACATATCGAAAGAAAAATAACCATCATTTATATTTAATAAAAGTATTTAATAAACCCTGATAAGCTGGCAGGTGCATTTATTAGTCCGCATAAAAAAGATTTGTATAAAAAGTGAACAAGCAAAAAAGTTACCATACTTTGTAAATACATTTAAATGTGTGTGTATATATATATATATATATATATACACACACACACACACACACACACACACTATATCGCAATTCTCTGTTTTCTATGTATTCTATATGAAGTGGTCACATCTCTGTATTTTCAATTCAGCTGAACTTGTTTCTTGAATTGTATGTAATTTCTATAATGAGAATATATTGTCTGAAAGGTGCAAAGTAAAGTTTTCCTTTTGGATTTTATTTACTAGGTTACCGTATACTATTATGATTTTTTTTCTTCATTCATGAATTATTTATATTTTTGTTGTCGATATGTGACATATATAATTAATCTCTGATTGTTTTTTGAGTGTCAGAATAAAAGCAGTTATGATAACGTTATGATGTCTGCCGTCACACGTGGATGTCGTTTTTTTTTTTTTTTTTTTAATGTGTGCACCTTTAGAAACGTAAACACAACCACAAAAATAGTGGTTGGCATCGATAAGATCATTGCAACTCTGCATGTCGCCATATGTCGATTTTAAGAAGTCACAACATTCCTCGTGGATAAAGTCACTATTGTAGCTTCTTGTCGTCTGATGCCATATTTGACGCTACAAGCAACAAATCTGGCTAGCTACGTCATCTACGAAGTGTCACTACTCGTTAGCTACTGAAATTACTTTTACACCTTAGCTGTAAAGTTGAACCTTGAATTACGAAGCTAACATTGTTAGAACACCAGAAATCCACATGATCCAGATCCAGTAAGGTTGCTGCTCGGGGTTTATCAGATCCACCCGTCGCTCCTCCACAGTCCAAATATGGTCACTTCTTTCTACTGGTTGCAAGAAAAATACCAAGATGGCTAAAACTTGAGGCTTCAAAACCGTAGTCCACAAACCAACCAAGTGGCGTCGCCATGACGACGCCCACTTCTTATATACAGACTATGATCGTGAACATCGAATTCACTCAAAGAAACATTTTGTTATGACGCTGAATAACAAACAGAATTCAGACGAACGTGAACACGAAGTCGAACAGGAAGTGGAAACAAAAGTAAAGTAAAGTTGCAACTAAATTCCGCTCGTCACCGTTTTTCTTGCTACTTTAAATCCTTAAAAGCGTTGGCTCGAAGTAGACAAATTCGTGTTTACGTAAATACCGAGCCTTTTAATTGGCTGCCAGATTTAATTGCTAAAGATAGACTTTGACTGTAATACGTGTCCCCCCTTCCCCCCCGACTCCTTTACGTCCGCGGTGTGATTAATATATTTGTCTCCACGGCTCCTCCGGGTTCCAGGCTGCATGTCAGCCAGGAACTATATGCGGCACCATTGTGCATCCCTCCCCGCCGAGCTGCCAGGCTGCATGTGGATATATTTCGGTACGCCGGTCCCCAGCGAGTGCTCGGTAAACCAGAGGTATCTATATGGAGGGGAGGCCGATTCCTCCCTGAGATACAAGGGGGGGAGGCGGGGGAAGGCGGACACTGATCGAGCACGGCACTTGTTTGTCTCTCTAGATCGGGGGGGAGGATCGCTACGAATTAGAGGACTCGCCTTGCCCCCCTTTTTCCAAACTGCCAGATCTTTAGTCTCCAGATCTTTCGTAAGGCCTCTTCTTTTTATGCCACATTCACAAGATCGGAATGAGAAGCAAATGTCGTGTTTCTGCTTCTCCCAACTTTTTTGGTGGTTTTTAAAAGTTGACTTTCACTTTTACATTGTGAACTTTTCCTCCTCGGGTGTGTTGTTGTTTATTTGTACTTATTTGTCTTTAAAGAACTGTTTCTTAGCCGATATACTCTGTGACAACATCCTCCATATTTTGAATGAGACTTTTTGTCTTTTATTCTGCATATTTACCCGTCTCCCTTCCTTGTTTCCAGTAAAATACAAAAGGGAAGAGCTGTACTCAGTATTGATGGACATCACAGATGAAAACAACGAAGGGAGGAGAACTAGCTTTAAAGAAAACAACACAAGAAGAAGAAGGAGACGAGGAGGAGGAGTCCCTCTACTGAGGCTGGCGAGGGAAGACGGGAGGCGTAAAGTGGCGCCGCGGCGGCGTAAAAAAAAAAACCAGCCACAAACTTGACAGGACGGGAGTGAGCCGGTTTCCACCAGGGACCACCTTTTTTTGCCGGGGTAGAAAAGACAAGAGAGAGAGTGAGAGAGAGAATGGAAAAAAGCGTCCCGTTATTATAAAACATTTTATTTTTCTATACTTTTGTGATTTACAATGGTAAACAAAACAAAAAAAGTGTGTATATAAAGCGGTATATATGTACAAAAAAAACTGTTTTTATGTTTTTTGGTAAGGGAGATGAACAGTTTGGCCCTTGATGCTGATTCTTGGTATGCAGGAAGGAGGAGGGGGAGGAGCTACCCCCTCCCCCCTCCCCTCTCCCCCTCCTCTCTGTCGGCAAGGAAACAGGAAACAGGAAGAGCTCGGCATCCAGGCGGACGCACTTTCTACACTGTACTTCCTGCAGGGGTGGGGGGGTGGAGTCAGAAAAAGGTCCGCCTCCCGGTCTCTCTGCTCCGCCTTCTTCTGTCCAGAAACCTCCCTGACCTCCTTCCTTCCTTCCCTCCTTCCCTAAATCTTTTTTTCCCGCCGGTGACGTTGCTCCTTCCTCCTCCAGTTTTTCCGCGGGTGTCACCGGCCGGCAAAGCGCCTACTGTTAGCAGCGTCCTCCATAGTGGTGGATACTGTCGTGATGTCACTTTTTTCTCCTGGCAGCACCATTGGGCATCCCCGAACCGCCCCCGCTTTCCTCCAATGGGCAGCGTTTACAGCATTGGGGGGGAGGGACGTTGAGACGGTGTGAAAGCCTCCTGAGCAGAGCGAACTGACTTGAGGACTAGTTAAGAGGAGAAATTGGCGCAGAAAGTCGCCGACTTTTACTCAAACCCTGCCAGACGCCGAAAAAGCCCCACGATTTTTTTTTTGTGTCGCTCCGTAAAAACCCCACTGGACGAACTATCGGACGATCGATTTAAAGGTGCGTACGCCGACCCAAGGATGCACGTTTTTCCACCTCGACGAGAATAACCCCATCAACGTACCATGTAACAAAAATTGAATTATAATCGAATAATCCCATCGAACTACATCAGCAGGTGCATAACCAAAACACAAGCCTGAGGCGTATAGACGTATGTCGCTAGATAAAGAACATTATAGAACTACAGTAGTGGCCCGTCCGACGGTAACGAGGGCTCAAATATTTGTCAAATTTTCTTTGTCAATGTATTCTGAGAATATTTATTTGTGTGTTTTTATTTATTTATTTCATTTCATTTGTTTTGCAGCACTGAAAACTTTTTAAAGAGGGGAGAAAAAAGAATTGATTTTTGGGGGACGGAAGCAGCGAAAAACCTTAAACTTCTTTCTTTATATGAGAAGAGTCACTGTAAACGTGTTTTTAAACGAGAATGTCGGTTCAGTTCTTTGAATGTACATTAATGTCTAGGGTGTCCAATAAGTATGTATTCTTTCTCCTGTATATAAATATATATACATATCTATTATATGGGCTGTGGTGATGTCAGGGAGTAGAGGGGGGGGGGGGGATGGGTGGGGCTGGAATAAAAGCCCCTGCCCCCCCTCCCCCCTGAACATAGATATCAGACCCCCCCCCCCACCCCAACTAAATATGTCCCTGATATTTACTGTAACATGTGATCATGTGTTATATGATTGAAAGTGTGATGGTGATAGTGTGAACTGATCCCCCCTCCCCCTCCGAATACCCCCCCCCCACCCACCCACACAGATTTACACACATCTTTTTCCCACCGTCAAATTAAGAAAACAAAAAAACAATCCTATTTTCCCGACAGAAAATCTCAGCCCTTCATCGGAGCCGGGAAGCTAATTAGTGCAAAAAAAGTGTTGTGGGTGTCAGATATATAAATATATATATATATATATTAAAAAAAAGTTTATGAATATTGATTTTTTTTTCTTACTCGAACCAAAGTATAATTTGAAGGCACGCCGGTCTCTTTGATCAGGAGACGATGGCAGCGGAAGCCCCGGATGCAGTATTGACGTGACCCAGATTTCATTGGCTCATCAGAGCTCGCTCTTCTGCTAATACACCCCCCTCCCCCTCCCCCTCCCAGCTTCCTGCCTCGGTTTTTATGAACTGCTGGTCTCGTGCTGACCCTGGTGGGCGCTTTTATTGCATATTGGAAAATAACCTGCTGGCCCCTGAAAAAAGTAACTTTTATTTTTTTTTATGACATCAGAGGCGAGCAGGTTTTTCGGGTGAAGCACAACTTTGTCTGAGAGTTCAGGGTTACACTACTTAGTACTTCGTAGTGGGTTTTATTGTGTTGATTGTTTCTGAGAAAAAAAGGGTGACGCTAGGTTCAAGCTCCTTGTACTTCCTGTACAAAACAACTAAAGTGTGTACTGTTAAATATCCTGTACAGTAACGAAGCTCACACTTTCTTGAATTAACTTATCATCTTATTTCAGGTTTGAGAAAAAAAAAAAAAAAAAAACCTTCTTGTTCTGATTCAGGGCTCCTAACCCAACGCTGACCTCCGTTCCATCAGCTTCCTCATCGATTACAGAGTATCTACATCATGGCGACTAACTGTTGTGAAGTAATCGGGGTAAAAAAAAAATCGGTCATTTATCGTTATCTCCCCACGCAGCGATCACGCAGACGATTTTTTAAATATGTTTATTTTATATAACATTGTAGGTTTGTTTCGCATGACAGGTTGGCGTTTTATTTTGACGGGTAACTTCCTGGGAGGCAAATTAAAGCTTAACGGCAGAGATAAAGAACCACCTTCTTCGATTTTTAACTTCAAGGTTTGGTCACATGATCTGATTTTGTCCAATGAATGATCTATGCACTTCACCACAACGAAAACGGATATGATGTCACACGTGAAGACGCTTATCTACCGATGAAATCTTAGGGGGCGTGGCCGGCACTAATCTATATTTTTATTTGTCAACAAATCCTACGAAAAAAAAACTACAGCGGTTTCACAACCACAACTCCCATGAGGCTTTGCTGGTGCTTCTCATGGTAACTGTAGTTAAATACAATGATCTGTTAAAAACGGGAATATTTTATTGCCTTTCGAGTTTTCCGTTGTCCATATGAACAATATTTACCCGAGGAATATAAAAATGGAATATTTAGTCGTAGCATCCGTAGCCGTGTGTGTTTTTAATTATTTACTTAAACTGTGGTTGTTTGTCTCTGCTGGCTGAGTTTATTTCTGCGTCCTGCCTTACACTAACAAAACAAAAAAATGTTAGTCCGTCTAAAAAGCTCAAACCTGCACCTCAGCTTGGGGGGAAGGGGGCGGGGTTTCCAAGCGACCCTCCCTCCCTCACTTCCTTCCTTCAGATGCCTTCAGTTTAATGACCTGGTCCTGATCTTCCTGAGCACAACTGCTTGAGCTGTGACACTAGCAGGATGTCTCCCCCCCTCCCCTCCCTCACCCCATCGAGAGTGCCCCCCCACTCCCCCCTGACCCCAACAGACCCCCCCCCCCCCCCTCCCGCGACCCCCTCCTCCCACCATACCTAGCTTTCTAGTATGTGAGTCGACTGGCCCCCCTTTTGTATTCCTGGTGTTCTGTACATAATAAACCTCACCCCCTCCTTACCCCCTCCTCCCCCAGCTCTCCTTTCTGGGGAGGGAGGGGGGGAGAAAATCTACATCCTCTGACTCCCTGAAAATCTTGTATTTTGTTCTAATAATGACAAAATTTATTTATAAGGATTTTTTTAAATCTATCTCTTTCTCCTTTTTGTAAATGTTCCAGTTAAATAAAGTTTTAAAATGTTAAAAAATTAAATGGATATATTGAAAGGTAAAAAAAAAAGTGTCTCTAGAAGCCCCTCCCCCTCCCTCCCTTTCCTCTGGCTCTGTACTCTGAATTTGTGTTTTTGTTTTTTCTCTTTCTGTATGCTTCTCTTTATGTGCTTCAGATGAAGAGTTCTATTTATTATGACATTAACGTTATTATAATTATGACTAATTATTAATATTATCATCATCCTCATCATCCTCATTATTATCATTAATAAACTTGTCTACTTCAGCCGTGTCTCCGTGTTGTGGTTGTGAGCGATGACTTCTGGTGTTGAGACCAAATCCCACGACACGATGGAGGGGGGGGGGGCGGGGCTCCACACCCATTTGTCTTATACCGACCCCCCCCCCCCCGGGTTTACAAGATGGAGAGCGCCTGTCTGTTGCTGAGGCCATTTACCCAACCAGAGACAAATCCAGACTTTTTTTTTTGCGGGAGGTAAAAATATAGACACGACCTCTTCAGGGGACGCACAAAAAAACTACACAAATGTAAATACTTGAAAAGATCAGAGCCGCTCCATCACTGTCGACTTTGTTTAATCCTTTGAGCCTCTGCAAACAATCATCAACCCCCCCCCCCCCCCCCCCCCCCCAAAAAGAAACAAGAAACATTGAGAAAACAGTGTTTTTGTGTTGCTACCATCACATGTTTAAGATCCCAAATCCATTTAAGTGAAGTTTGGTTTTGATCGAGTGATCAGAGGATCAATACCTTTTTAGAGAGCCGGTTTATGAAAGGAACACATCTCATGTGGCGTTCAGGGGCCGTACAAAAGTGCTGCGTTTGGAGGCTTGTACTGATGACATTATGATGATAATATACTCAAACCTTTTCTGACACAATTACATTTTCATGGCTGACTAAGCTCTGACTTTATTGTGGAATAATTAACTGTTTTGTTTTTTATGATATTTATGGCATACTATATGACAAAAATATGACATTACATTGTTTCCCTCAAAATACTATACAATTACTTTTTCAAAATATGTATTTTTTTCAAATTCATTGGGCGAAGGCAGGGTTCACCGTGGCCAGTTTTCCACTCCATCCAGGGCCCACAGGGAACCCACGCTTCCACAGGAATCGAACCCAGGACCCTCTGGCCGTGAGGCAACAGTGCTACCCACTACAGGGTTAGGGTTAGGGCCCCTCAAAATACTATACTATTACCTTCTCATTATTTTTTTTTTTTTTCAAAAAACTATACTATGACTTTAAAAAAAAAAAAAAAAAAAAAAAATGACTTTTTTATTATTTTCTTTTCAAAATTACATTTTCATTACTTTTTTTCAAAATACGACTTTTTCATGATTTTTTTTTTTTTTCCCAAAATACTATACTATGACTTTTTTCTGTGTTAAATAAACGTATGTGGTCTTTTTTTTAGCCTATAAGTCGGTCAGCTTCTCTGGATGGTGCAATAGTTTCAGGTGTTTTACTTTGGGCAACATGATGTGCTGAATACATTTAAACTAAAAACAATATAGTAGATCATATCTTTGTTGCTGTAAGGCGTCGGCCGGCAGATTATTCAAATAAATGCTGCATGTTGAAAAATCCACCTGGATAGTACTTCTCACTAGACTTGACTTATGAGTTTTCATGCCTTACATCAGTATGACATGTTCTTAAACTTTTCCTCCATGCAAGTTAAAACTAATATCTGTACTTTCTACTCCTCACATTTAAAAACAGACTCCTTACTTTAGTTTTCATGCATCTGAGGGGAATTATAGATTTTTTTTCTTCATTAATATGACCTGAGATTCAGTTAGCCTTGTTAAAAAAACAGTCAGTAGAAATGTACTTCATATAGATACTTTATACTTTGAGGACATTTCAGAGCCTGTTCTTTTTAACTTTTACTTGAGTAAAGTACTTCTACTTTTACCAGAACTATCTGTACTTCCCCTTGAGTGTAGATTGGCTCTACTTTTAACACCTCTGCATACTATATTATGATTTATTTTCAAGAAAAGACAGTATTACTTTTATTGCTTTAACATATTATACTATGATTTTTTTCAATATTATATTATGATTTTTTACGTATTATACTATGATTTTTTACATATTATACTATACAGATTTTCTTTGCGTTCTACACTAGGATTTGTTTCTATTCCTTTTTCTTTTTAAAGACTCCAACTGTGACAGAAACGGGACACACGTAAATTCCACAAATCAAAGTGATTTTTTAACCAGAAGTTCAGTCGAAATGAGTCAAAGCCGCCGGATGAAGATGAGCTGCGTGTTGTTGAGAAGTGAAGAGAAAGAAAATCATCTAAAAGAAAAAAAAGAAGCCACGACACAATGAGAGGGGGGGGGGTGTTCCCCAGGACTAATACAGGTTCCTGGGTTCCCAGTAGGCTCTAGACCAGCTCCCCTGGTGAGGAACCACAGACTGGATTTCCAGCACCCCTACCAACACTGTTTAAACTGTACTGACTGCATGTAATGTTCCGTCCTCCCCACTAGGGGGCCCCATCTGTCTGTAAGTCGTCCAGTCAGCAGGTTTTCCAGCTCGGACCGTCTTTGCCTGTTTCATTCACACGTGTAACGGTTGATTTAGGTCAGATGGGGATTCTGAAATATGATAAAAGCATCTGTGCCCCCCCCCCCCCCGACCACGATGACCGTAATCACACAATTATGAAGCGATGACACACTTTGGCTTTATGGGGAAAGGTGCTTCACTGAAACGGCCCACGTAAAAACCCCATCTGTACAAATGGGCCCTTGGATCAGAGCCAGAGAGGGGGGGGGCTGAAGGACCCGATATATCAAGTCACAGCACATCTAGCAGAGGGGGGAGGGGGGGTTAACGGAACGGCAGGTTTGTTGGTGTCAGAGAAAAACATAATTCATATGTTTGTAGGTGGAATTCCTACTGTACACTACTGTTTCACTGATACTGAAAACATTAGGTTTGGTCTTAAAAAAGTATTTTTCCTTTTGTTGTTGTATTTGCCGTTTCTGTGCGTACATTGACTTTGAATCCTGGCAGCGGCGCTGACAACACCCTCCCACAGCTATAAACACGCACACAGTGAGAGAGAGAGACAGAGACAGCGAAACGTGAATAGTTACGTTAACAGCCGGGACCCGAGTGGTCATCTTCCCCTGCAGGTGTCAACGGTGCGTCCGTAGTTTTATCCAACACGCCCGCCACCGCCATCTGTTGTTCCGTCCGACGACGTTTAAAAACAAATGTATCCATGATCAATTTTGACCAGCTTACTAACGTTAACTTAACGTGAGTGACTATAAGCCGCTAACGTGAACTGCTAGAGCCAGGTAGCTTACAAACTAGTAGCCTGCTGTCTCTGTGTCGAGCATACACTAAAAGCGGGCTCACATGTTAATGAACCCAGATCAGTGACAGTTGTCATCGCAGCTGCCTGAATGCCGTTACGACGTGACGTGGTGCTGTTGAACTCCGCACTTTTCTTGGTTATTTTGTTGTTGTTTTTTTCTTGGTGGTTTTATGGTAGGGCTAACGGTAGGGCTGACACAATTCTTGATGGGGCTATAGCCCAACCAAGCCCCTCCCGGGCGCCGCCACTGATCACAACCAAGTGCAGAGCTAAACTTAATCATTACTTTCATGATAATTTGTCATTTTTATTACTCAAGTGACTGATTATGAGAGAATGAGAATAAATATATTACAGAGCCATTTTGCATCCCTATTCGATCCCTGAATGAATCCCTTTTTAATCGGTTTAATCTATTTATCCAGTTAATGTTACACCTGCAGATCCAGTCGTTATATAAAGTCCTGGAAAAATGAGATGGAATAAATAACTCTGGAACTTTCCCATCATGCCTTTGGTCAGAGTCATAACAGGTGATTATGTTTTTTAATAAAAAATGTTTTAACTTGAACTCACTGCAAAGTAAACGCTGCTTATGAATCAAGTAGCAGTGTGTGTGTTCAGGGCTCATTTCTTATTCTGGCAACATTTAGCTCTTTCACAACTCATTGTGATTCAGGCTGCAGTTACACCATCCCGCCACAAGAGGGAGACAAACGCCTAAAATCTGAGCTAATCTGGAGGCACAAATAATCTCACAGGTTGTGTTAAACCAGATGTTAGACTGGTAAATAATAAAAAAAGGCATGAAAAAAAGCAGATTAGATATATGTTATTATATGATACTATAAAATATAAATAATTTATTTATTTTTTATTTATTTTATTCTTCATAAAAACAAATAAATAAATAAAAAAGCAAGTTTTTCTATCACTTTGATGAATCCAAACCAAACAAAGTGATGTTGCTGCGGCAGACCAGCGCCTCCTGTTAAATTACTGTTTTTGTCAATGGAGTCTGGTGGCTTTGAAGAGAGTACAGACATCAAGGTAAAGCTGTGAAGATATGACACATATTGTTTTTTTAGGCGTCTCCTGTAGGTGATACACTGACGATGCATCTTCAAAACATCCAAAACATCCCTTTAACACAGATTCCCCTGGAGTTTCCCCCGGAGCTCCAGACGCTTTCATCCATGAAAACCATGAATATTCCGTATCAGAGAATGAATCTGTTGTTTTTTATGTTAGGCACAATGAAGCGGGAGATTCTCCTGATTGTCTTGTGCACATTCAGGCTGACAACATCGGGGATCTCCACGAGACTTTTAAAGTTCTGTGTGCTCGACTGAAGTTCGGCTGCACAGCGTGAGCTCCTGATAAATTACCCATGAGCACAGGGGGAGCGCCGCCTGTGATGCCGCTAAAAACTTCTGCTGTGAACATTTGTTTTGTTTTTATGGTGAAAAGTTGAAGAATAAAAAGTCAACATGAGAAAGAACCACTGGCCTGCGTGATGCTCGCTCCTCTCGACGCCATCGTAGGTTAACATCCATCACGGCGGCGAGGAGGCGCCGCCATCCGGCCGGAACGCACCTTCCCTCCTTCAGGCCTCATCAGAGGAAACCACGATCAGAAGCACGGCGCTGTATATGGAACCAGAAAAGTGCTGGGCTCGACGGAACACGGGCAGCGGCCGATGACCCGCGGCCTTGTGGGTAATGTGAGGTCAGACGGGGGATTGGCTGAGAGGCAAAATCTTACTTTGTTGGTACACGAGGCAGCGAATCAGGAGGCAGAGAAGGAAACGAGGAGAGGAAGGAGAAAGGAGGAGAGGAAGGAGGAAACGAGGAGAGGAAGGAGAAAGGAGGGAAGGAGGAAAGGAAGGAGGAAACAAGGTGAGGAAGGAGAAAGGAGGAGAGGAGGAGAGGAAGGAGGAAACGAGGAGAGGAAGGAGAAAGGAGGGAAGGAGGAGAGGAAGGAGGAAATGAGGTCAGGAGATAGGAAAAAGGAAATGAGGAGAGGTCTGGTCCTGGGTCTGGGTCTGGTCCTGGGTCTGGTCCTGGTCATGGTCATGGGTCTGGTCCTGGGTCTGGTCCTGGTCATGGGTCTGGGTCTGGGTCCTGGGTCTGGTCCTGGTCCTGGTCCTGGGTCTGGGCCTGGGTCTGGGTCTGGTCCTGGGTCTGGTCCTGGGTCTGGTCCTGGTCATGGGTCTGGGTCCTGGGTCTGGTCCTGGGTCTGGTCCTGGGTCTGGTCCTGGGCCTGGTCCTGGGTCTGTTCCTGGGTCTGGTCCTGGGTCTGGTCCTGGTCATGGGTCTGGGTCCTGGGTCTGGGCCTGGGTCTGGGCCTGGGTCTGTTCCTGGGTCTGGTCCTGGTCCTGGGTCTGGTCCTGGGTCTGGTCCTAGGTCTGGTCCTGTTCCTGGGTCTGGGCCTGGGTCTGGGTCTGTTCCTGGGTCTGGTCCTGGTCCTGGGTCTGGTCCTGGTCCTAGGTCTGGTCCTGGGTCTGGTCCTGGGTCTGGGTCTGGTCCTGGGTCTGGTCCTGGGCCTGCTCCCTCCTCTCTGCTGCCAAGGTCTCAGGCTTTAGAACACTACTGGTGTCCATCTGCACACCGGATTTAAACCGCGGCGCCGCTGCGACCCGTCTGTCGTCGAGGCCTCTGGAGACGGAGGCAGAGCGGACGGCGTGCCAAGAAACGACCTCCGTCCTCCAGTGCTTTAAAAAATAAATAATCATGATGAAGCAGCTCTCTGTGCTGTCCAGTTATTTTACTGCACTTCATTGAAAATATGAGATTTTATTGTATTTTTATTAATTACTTATTTAATCATATTATTTTGTTATTGTATTTATCACTTACTTACTTACAATATTATTATATTTTATTTTATTTATAACTTATTTAAAATATATTGTTTATTTTATTTTATGTATTACTGATTTAACAATATTATATTTTAGTGTTATTTTATTTAACACTCATTTAACTGTACTTTCCTGATTTTATTCTATTTTATTACATTTTTATCATTTGTCTCAAATCATCAAATTATTAAACTGCTTGTTTTCTTCCATGATATTCATCTTGTCAGTAATCTGTGAAGCACTTTCCATTATGAATAATGGGATTTTAAATGATTCATCCTGGATCTTTGGTCTTGAACGGCTTTATGAGGATGATGGTGAACGGCTGTTGTTTGTCATCGCGTGACAAATCGGATTTCAGATGAAATGTTTTGGAATAAAAACGTGTGTTTCCAGACCTGCAGGTTAGAAGGTTGGACCTGTGGAAAACGAGGATGAAGGCGGCCGGCTCGGCGTTGTGGACGATCCTGCCTGTCGGTATTAAGGCGGCTTACTGAGCGTCTGTTCCAGCCAAATCCATTTTTATTCACCCTGTGGATTAAAGGCCTGGTTGGCGAGGCCGGCCCTTGCAGCGCCGAAGCCAACAGAAACCAAAAAGGACACGCAGGTGGATTCCCTGCATGTCCAGCATGGGAAATCGTGGATACCTCACCTCGTTTTTTCTTCCATATTTTCTTGTTTTTGAGCCAAAAGGCTTTAAAATCGTTGGCAGCTGAATGGATGTTGGAGGTGTTGTCGTGGTAACGCTGTGAGCGGCCTTTAGAGGGCGCCGACACACTGGTGATGACAGCAGCCGAGGACTTCTCAGCCGCAGCATGGGTGTCAAGTCCCGGGGGGGAGGTGCTAACAAGGCCACCCGCCTGCAGAGTGTCCTCAATCAGACCCGGTCCTCATTCAGACCCGGTCCTCATTCAGGCCTCGTCCTCATTCAGACCTGGTCCTCATTCAGACCTGGTCCTCATTCAGTCCACAGGAGGACACAGAAGACCTTCAGGACAGTGAAGAACAATTATGTTAATTAACACTAATTACTACTACACACTCATTCCTACACAGGGAACAGTATGAGGACCAGTTAAAGTTGAGATAATTGTGATGAACGGT
>NC_139931.1:1826305-1833805 GCF_963514095.1 Eutrigla gurnardus
ATTATTGCCATTTAAAGATGCCACTGCTATAATAATAATATCGTATAATATCATAACCTTTCAAAGAGCAATTAACTTCCAAGTCTGAAGAATATTCAGGGATCAGAATTGTGAAAATAGGAAAATAACCTCAATAAAGACATTCGATTTTGCAGGTGATCTTGGGGATTGTTGAACATTTGAATGCCTGATTTTGTTTTTTTTTCAATGCATGTTGTTGATGTTCTTAGAAGTTATTTTGCAATGAAATTGAGGGAGCTAGTGAAGATTACAAAAAGCCAGCTGGAGACTAAAAGTATGTGGAATAGTATCGAGTATAGAAGTATTGGTGGAGGCACACGTTAATCAGAGTAAGTAAACGTTTGAGCTCACGGCTTCAGGGACTTTGTGGCGGCAGGTTGTGAGAATCCGTCGCTGGTCTGCGAGCACGAAGCTCGGCTGCAGGTGGAAGATATCACAGCGAGGAAACAAACGAGCCTCCGCTTCCTGTCTGCTGGTGACACATGGCAGCACCGACAGAGAGAGAGAGAGGTTGAGTTGTTCACAGTGACTCCTTCATCCATCAGAAAACCAGCTTCCCGGCTTGGCGTGAGTTCCCACGGTGCACAGATGCTTAATGGCGTGACAGGTTGTTGTCCAGGGCGCTTCGGGGGTCCCGCCCCTAAACGGACGGAGACGCCAGACAGCCCCGGCACACCAGGAGGGCCTCGGCGACCAGCGACGCCTCCGTGACCTGCAGAGATGAGGAGGAACATTTTATTTGATATGGAAGCATCTGTCTGACGATGAATATATCTCTCAGGTATCAGGATATTAGGTTGATATTGATTCTCAGAAACAGTGTTGCTGGGTGATTTACTGGAACTGTGATGAATGCAAAGATTATTATTTTACTTATACGCGCCGTGCTCTTTATGGTATTAGTTTTCTGAAAGTTAGACTCGAAAAATCGCAATATATCGCCATCATATCACAGTATATCATATGTATCGTAGCGCCTGATTGTTAGACATAAATTCAAGTTGATGTTAATGTAGATAAACACGACTGCCGTCAGATAAAATACAAACTTTTCAGAAACTCACAGCTCGACTATATTTTCGCATTTGAAACAAAAATCTCTGCTTTTTTTGGTCATCTACTGGAGTATTTTAATACAAATAACTTAAGTTTAACATCCATTTGTGAAATGTTTGAAAAGGTGTGCTGTTATGCTGCGTGTCATCGTGGTTGTGGGATTCATCAGACCACTTTCTGCTCCGCTGTGATGACGTCTGAGACACTAAAAGGTCGTAGAGGACGGGATGTGAACAGCTTTCTCCCATTTCAAACGTCCACCAGGACCTTCCACTGCTGCGAGAAACTCACGTTATTCACGTTACGGTTCCGGGTTTCCATGGTAACCAGCAGACGTACAGCCCAAGACTTCTATCTACAGTCCAATAAGTAACTTGAGACGACGTGCAGGACTCGTAGCAAATAGTTGACGAGCTCATTTTGAATAAAATAAAAACCTAAAAACCGAAACGTGACGACAAACAGAAACCGGAACGCTTCAGACACCAAAGTCTTGAAGAATCTGTTTAAAGAATAGGAAAGGATGTTTGATGCCTTGGCAGCATCGTTCTGGCTTCACGCTGAAATGCCGTTAAAGCGACGGTCACATCCAACATCAGACCCCCAAAAAAAAGCATTTTTGATAGACTTCTTGTGACCTAAAAAGCAGCGGAATCATTAACAGCTGCTATTATTAAACATCGCTGCCACCGGCTGCAGGACAAGCACACACAGTTCATTCCTTTCAAAGGAGGGCAAATCAATCCAGACTAATTAATATGTGTGTTCAGGAGAGGAGAGACTGTGTGCTTGGTTGGTTTTATACTGTCAGATGGGAGAGAGACAGAGAGACAGAGAGACAGAGAGGGAGAGAGGGAGAGAGACAGAGACAGAGAGGGAGAGAGAGAGAGAGAGAGACAGAGAGAGGCAGGTTTCAAGCTGAAAGCCGAGATGCCATTGGTCAATACTTGGAGACGACGGGGATGAACCCGACCTCCCCCTCGGGATCTACAACAGCCAAGTTTGGCCTTTTACCTCGCCGTTCCCCCATCTCCACCCCCCCCCTGAAAACAGCTCCCAGCTAAAGGAAGCACGTGTTCCTAAAAGAGAAGCCTCGGCTGTGGACCGAGATGACGTCTGGAGAGAGAGAGGGAGTTATTTTAGTTCACAGGTGCCACTCGGCCATAGGCGGCGAGGAGGCGGAGCCACCACGAGGGAGCATATGTTACTTCCTCCTCGCTCGGCCCGCCTGCTGTAGTTCAGCGCGGATGCCAGCCGACGGCGGCGACGGCGACGTGTCGAGTCCGGCGTCGTCATGGGAACGTCTGTCGGAGATGAATCGTGATGGAGAGACGATCAGAATGATGACTTCCACGTCATCGCCATGGTTACATGTTGAACACAAGTTCATTAGAATTTACAGGAATAAAAAGTAAAGACTTTAAAGTACTGTTTGTCATTTTGATTTGCATTACATTTACTACTACCCCTACTACTACTACTACTACTACCCCTACTACTACTACTACTACTACCCCTACTACTACCCCTACTACTACCCCTACTACTACTACTACCCCTACTACTACCCCTACTACTACTACTACTACCCATACTACTACCACTACTACTACTACTACTACTACCCCTACTACTACCCCTACTACTACCCCTACTACTACTACTACCCCTACTAGTACTACTACTACTACTACTACCCCTACTACTACTACTACTACTACTACCCCTACTACTACCACTACTACTACCACTACTACTACCCCTACTACTACTACCACTACTACTACTACTACTACTACTACCCCTACTACTACTACTACTACTACTACCCCTACTACTACCCCTACTACTACTACCCCTACTACTACTACCCCTACTACTACTACTACTACTACTACTACTACTACCCCTACTACTACCCCTACTACTACTACCCCTACTACTACTACCCCTACTACTACCACTACTACTACCACTACTACTACCCCTACTACTACTACCACTACTACTACTACTACTACTACTACCCCTACTACTACTACTACTACTACTACCCCTACTACTACCCCTACTACTACTACCCCTACTACTACTACCCCTACTACTACCACTACTACTACCACTACTACTACCCCTACTACTACTACCACTACTACCCCTACTACTACTACCCCTACTACTACCACCACTACTACTACTACTACTACTACTACTACTACTACTACCACTACTACTACTACTACTACTACTACCCCTACTACTACTACCACTACTACTACTACTACTACTACCCCTACTACTACTACTACTACTACCCCTACTACTACCACCACTACTACTACTACTACTACTACTACTACTACTACTACCACTACTACTACTACTACTACTACTACTACTACTACTACCACTACTACTACTACTACTACTACTACCCCTACTACTACTACCACTACTACTACCACTACTACTACCACTACTACTACCCCTACTACTACTACCCCTACTACTACCCCTACTACTACCACCACTACTACTACTACTACTACTGGTGATCTAAAGTGGTTAAAAAGCGTTTTATTGAGTTTGACTACAGAAAAGGGTTTTTCTGTCTGCGTGTGACGGCGAGGTTAAAACACACATATACTTATTATTATTATTACTTATTATTTGTGCACGGCTTGTGTGCTGCAGGATCATGTGACCATCAGGCACGCTGGTCCTGAACCAGACCTGAGCAACGTGATGATCACCAGCCCGGCCCGTCGTGGACGTTTATCACGCCGATCGACCGTGTTCACGTCGTCCAGCCTCCACCGCCGACCGCAGAGAAACAAACACGTCGTCGCCGCCACATCTCTCAGCCTCGACCCTCGTAAAATCACTCACGTCCTCCCGCCTGCCACAGAGGAGTCGTTGGGAGGGATCCATCCGCAGGGCGAATAAAATGAAGATAAATGGCTTTTTTGGTGCTCCGCTACGGTTTGCAGTCGTCTTTGTGATGGAGATTGTTTTGCAGCTGCAATAATATGCAAATGTGACCTGGAAGTGCATATTGACATAATGATGGAGAGTCTCAGGTGAAGGTGTTTCAGGCTAGAAATCTACTCCAGTGTTAAGGATCGGGGGCAAAGTGCTTCAGGAGGGTGAGTGTGCTCAGCAGGTGTACTTCCCTGTGTGACCTCTAGGGGGTGCTCATGCCCCCCCCCCCCCCTCCTGACAGCGGGAGAGTGCAGCTGTAACAGCCTCGGGCAGCGTGTCAGCGGTGAGCTTTGGGAGCGGACAGACACGAGTCACCTGCAGACAAACCGGTCCTGTTAAAGTCAAGTCTGTCGCCTCGTGTCCCCGGAAAGCAGCGACCTTTTCAGGGAAAAAAAAGAACTTTACGCAGCCTGCAGTCTGAAGACGACAGCGAGCGAGCAAGGCCGTGTGCCGAGAGGAGGGCAGGTGGAATCAGGAACATCTGCTGGATGAAGGTCGGCCAAGGTCAAAGCTGAAGAAGAAGAAACTCTCCGTGCTCAGCATGTCAGAGCTTCCTTGTAAAGTCATGCATATCCTCATATTTATGTAAAAACATGGTTGCATTTAATATTTAATTCATGCAAAATACTCTACATCCATCAAAGCGTCTCCACGTTGAGACGGTGTTTCTATCCAGGATCAGAAATCTGAACTGCCTCCACACATCAGCTCTCATTTTGAGGATCTGTTATCGGATGACTTTGTTTCCTCGATCCGACGGACGCAGCGGCGATGACTCAAGGCGCTTCTAAATAAGATGTATTATTATTATTATTATTAAGTCGTGAATGACGATGTGATTCACGGCAGTCCAGCTACACGGGAATAAAAAGACCTTTTTTTATAATGGAAAGAAGACGTGAGCTTCCGGAATCTCAAACATGAAGCCGACACTGAAAGTGGCAAAAACTGCAGTTCTTCAAATGGCCACACGAGGCTCTGAATCCTCATAGCACCTCATGCCAAAGCTTTACAGCAGAAATAACAATGTTTACAGCCTGGTATAAAAAAACTGTTGTTTCATCTAATATCCTGTTCATGACACCTGAACTCGCTCCTTTTAATTATATTCATCTGTTCATAATTAAGAGCTAGCTGCTCACACAACACATTTGTGTATTTTCCCTCTCAGGGCGTAAAGCAGAGAAAATGTTGGTTCATTTCTTTTTGCTAAAAGGCCGATGAAACGTACGATAGTAGACGCAGATTATAAACGAGGGCGTTTCACATCCCCACGCAAAAAAAACAAACAAAATTAACTCCTTCCAGCCCACGGTTTGTTCAGCTGAACTCCCTGGTGGACAAACTGTGTTACTGCAGCGCTAAATGAGCTGAAACAGATATTTGTCCTTTCTGTATTAGGACTATAAGAGATGTTTTAATCCGATCTTGCTTTGTTTTGGTTTTATGTTTTTTTGTTATTATTACATGTTTGCCTTTTTACTACGTTCTTAGTTCTTTAGTTTTATGTCTTTGCTATATTTGGTTGTACAGCACTTTGGTCAACTGGTGTTTTTACATGTTCTCTATGAATAAATACATTTGGATTGGACTGCACTCGTCAACCAATCATGTTTGTGTTCCACCTAAAAAGCATTTATATCTGACCACGCTCAGCTGTTTTGTTACATTTCCACAGCCAGCTCACCTCGACGCCACGCGACACCTTTGTGACGAGCTGCAGACGTTCATCGGCGCTGGACTTCTCTAACGCTCCTGTTGCTGATGGAGGAACACAAACCTCCTGCAGGCGTGTTTTTAAAGTCTGCTGCAAACAACCTGAAAGCAGAAGAGTAGAGGCAGATTAACTGGACATTAAATACTTTTGGCCACGTGCTCCCTGGTGGACGGACGTCGTTACGGCAGCTCCTGCTTCTAAAACCACCTGAAACAAATCTCTGTTATCAGCCGATAGGACTGATACGACTTCGACCGGCTGGAATCAGACGTGCATGCCGTACGTGCATGGGCTCATATTAGAGAGCTAGAGATGGAGCTCTGCCTCCGTTTGTCCCAGAGAACGTTTCAAGGACAAACCTGTTGATGAGCTGCAGCGAGACGGACGAGACGCCGAGCGCAACGGGAGAAAGAAATATATATATATATGTATAAAAAAAGCTAGTTGACAAATGGATGAGTCCCGGGGAGAGAGGACGCGTTGGAGAAGAGGCTGTAGTATGTTGTAGAGTTGTAAGGCGGAGGGAGGGAGGGAAACGGGAGGGAGGGAGGGAAACGGGAGGGTGGGAGGGAGAACGAGAGGATAAATCCTTACTACATAATGATTAGAGCTCACAAGCCCTCGCTGTGACACAGAGTGTAGGAGTCAGGATTACAGCCGGCCAGCGGAGCCGGAGAGGGCTGCTGCTGGAACCCAGGTAGGACCAACCATCAGGTAGGTGGTGCGGGGGGGCGGATCCTGCAAAACATTCAAAAGAATACTTCCACAACTCCAACGAGGCCGACTCTCGATCCCGCTGCAACCCCCGGGCCATCTGTCGCCGGACGCCGGATCATTCCTTCCTCCGAGTCTTTCTATTTGATGGAGCGGTGGCGAGAGCGCCGGAGGAGGGACGCCGGGAAATTAAGACGAGGTGGGGGGGTCGCACCCCGTCACATCAATCTAGCCCTAGATGGGACCTCGGACAGGTGTGTCGGGCTGAACGTGGGGTCCATCTGCGTGGGTGCGAGGAGGCGGGCGGTGCCGGGCGAGGACGCCGCTGAGCTGCTGATGTGTTGATGTATGACATGCTGTAACTTTTCTGGCAGCTTCCGGAGCTTTTTCTGAAGAGAGGAATAATCCCCCCTCCATCAGCACCCAGAGGAGAGCAGCTGCTGGAGACCTTTAAAACATGCACGCCGACGGGCTCCGCCCCCAAAGCATTCTGGGACACCTGGAGAACACAACTTTAATTCTAACCTGGAACATTTAGCCGAGAGCGCCGACTGTGGTGGACGTTCATTTCCTTCCTTACTCCTCCTCCTCCACCTGCTCACTTCAATCTCCCTCCATCACTCCCGTCTCCTCCTCCTCCTCTTCTTCTCCCTCCTCCCATTTTTTTTTGTACCAGGGAGTGATAATGTGACCTTCTGCCAAAGTGCTGGAAACCATGCCACCGTCGCAGCGGGCTCCTCTGTTGCTGCCACTGAAATAGACTCAAACAAGTGCAGGGAGGAGGAGGAGGAAGAGGGAAGGGAGGAGGGAGAGGAGGAGAGGAAGAAGAGGGGCCAAAGGGGAGCGAAAGGAGGAAGAGAAAAAAGAGAAGGGGGAAAGAGGACAGCTGAAGCCGCAGACACACGGGGGGATGAGTGTTGCCGAGCCGGGGCTGGATGTGGATCGCCGACGCAGGTAACGCATCACCTTCATCCTCCACGAAAAGCTATCCAATGTTTCTTTTCTCCTAC
>NC_139931.1:1838805-1983805 GCF_963514095.1 Eutrigla gurnardus
TCCATCAAACATCTGGCCGCTGACGAGCGAGCGAGCGATGCAAAAAAAAAAAAAAACGGCGTTGTTGTTTCACCTGCGTCGACTCATCCACCGCTTCATCAAACTCTCCGGACTCGTTGTTTAAAGTAACAGGAGTTACAGCGGTGATGGAGCTTCGCCTTTCAAAGGCAGAACTGTAATAAAGCACGACTTTCCATCTGTGGCATTTAAAAAGCTGCTGATCACGAACCCTCCGTTACGACTCCGTCGGAGGATCCGACCGCTCGGTTCGGCTCCACTTCCCCGTTGAATATTTAAATCCTTTAATGCACAGAGACACCAGGCAAAGCCCTGAAAACCCTTCAACTGATTCCTGTCACAGGATGTAAAACTATACACCCCCCCCCTCCTCCTCCTCCTCCTCCTCCTCCTCCTCCACCTGCAGGCCGAATCCAGAGAGCAGATTTATTGGGATTTCACCTGAGCCGGTTTCTTCACCCCTTAGGAGATCAATCACTTGTCTTGTTTAGTGCACGTAGAGGCGTGCACGTCTTAAAGACGTCGGCCGTGCAGGAGTGATGGTGGGAGGTGCTGCTGAGGTCAAAGGTCAGGCAGAAACAGATAAATCACACGTGGCTTCAGTGTGAAGAGCATCGTTCGGCAGGGAAACGCTGCAGGACCCTGACTCGGGTTTATGCTTTTATTATGTTTATACGACACGCCTGAGGTGGTCGTTTATCTTTATATTAAGAGCGTACCATGAAAGACCGGAGCGGTAAATCAACAGACGGGCTCTCGATTTAGAAAAATCTGACCTCTGAACTGGCACCTACTTTTTTTGAGTTGTAGTTTTTTTTCTGCCACGGTCACAGTGACCTTTCATCGGTTCATCCAGCGAGTCCAAGTGGACGTTTGGCAGATCAGCACTCTCAGCCCGATGGTTCTGGTTCTGAACCGCCTGGAGAGTCAATCAGAACTGACTAGATGTTGAAAGAGGTGAATGTTTACTTAATATTAGCGTTACAATTAGCTGTCTGTAAAAACTCAAGGTCAAATATCTTTTTTTCATGCTTAAACGTATTCTTTGTTTGTTATTTTCTCACAACTAAATGTATTTTATATTCAAACAACTCAGCAGGAACATAAATATATATATCAAAATAAAATCAACAAGTTGAATTTATTTAAAGAACACTGAAAACAACCAATTTAAATAAAACAAATCTAAATAAAACTAAACGCGAATATAATCTCACATATTCAGTCGTATATAAATAGGAAATTATCAACACCATCCAAAAAAAAAAACCACAGCTTTGTGTCACTTTAAAGAACTTCCCTTTCAACATTCCTGTCATCTTACCACTGATGTCGATTCTTAAAGACATTTTATTATAATTGCTTTCTTTGCTGTTCATAATCTTTCTATCAGTCTTGCAGCAATAAAACTGTTTTATCTGGATTTGAATTCTGAGGTTTGAAGCATCAAACTGAAGAAAGTGACCTTGAATGCTGCCGACCCTCCGGCTACAAATATCACTCAACAGTTGTTAATGATATCCAGGGTTCAAGTCAGTCAAATTCAAGCACTTTCCAAGCATTTCCAGGTGCATTTCCATGCTTTTCCAGCCCCTTCCAGCTGTGGTAAACTCCATCTTTGTACCAATCATTGGATTGGTACAAAGATGGAGTGACATAATAAGTAGACTGAATACTGACCATTGGGTCAGTATTCAGTCTACTTATTATGTCACTTGTTCATCACATTAAATGAGATGTTATTGTCCTCTAAACAACCAACATGATGTTTGGAGACAGCTTTTTTACAGAAGGACCACAAATGAAAGGAAAACTAATTCCACTAACAGATCCACAGAAATATAATCACCAACTATTTTCATCATCTGTTCATCATCAAAAGTCATTTTTCATAAAGAAATGTCAGAAAATGCTGTTTTCAGTCCCTCAAATATGGAGATCTTCTTTCCTCTGTTCTATCATAGATGTCATCACATACAACACACATTTCAAGACCTTTATTCTAATCTTTTCAAACCTTGAAAACACCACACTAAAAGTGTTTTCCAGGATTTCCAGCACCCTGGAACCCTGGATGTAGTGACTTGTTATTGGAAGTGAAATGGCGTGTGAGGGAGTGGTGCGGCCCGCCCCGTTAATTGACTCGTCTCCCATCAGTCAGCCGGCCGGTGGAGGCGAGCCAGACTCGGCCTCATCAATATAAATGGCAGTTGTTGTCTTAATGCGTTTGCATGGAAGTCTAACGGGATCTGGAACCACCGTTATAAGCTGCCCAAACGTTTTTTTATTTATTTTTTAGAGGAGCAGCCAAAACAATTACACAACGATGAGTGCGTTTGGCGTGGTTTCAATTCGCCGTGTGGCTTTTGCATCATCAACAAACGTCCGGCCGATCAGATGGGGGGGGGCAGCGGTTTTATTTATGATGATCTGAGCTAAAGGTCTGACTCTGCATTCACTATTCGGGGGGTTCAGGGATAGAAGCTGGCTCACACAGATTCTCCGTGGTTTCGGTTCCAGATGTAGTTTGTTTTATCGGAGACGGGTCAAAGGACGCGTGGGTGACGTGTGGACGCACGCCAACTATGTCAAACTGTGTTTCTGGCTCGTCATCACCTCGTCCTGCTCTCATGGTACTTATGATGCTGATGAATCTGCAGATTAGTTAAACGGCCGTGGGATTCTGGGAAATAAGAGCGGCTGTTATTTGTTTAGTTTTTTTAATCAGACTCGTTTGACGTGTTCGTATGTGTGGTTGTTTACGTTGTCTATGTCTATGAGTTAGATAAATATGAATATATTTACATATTAATATTTCCCCACCTATGCACGCTGGGAGAAGTTACAGAGCTGCACTGATGATTTAATAAGTTACTTCTCCAAAGCACCCAGAACAAATCTACAAGGACTTAAATACTTGAATACCATATCAATGTTAAATAACGGAGAAATAGCTTCATATAGATCACATGATACAGCTTGCAGTGATCTTTGATCGGCCCAAAAAATCCTAACCAGCAGCCTCATTTTCAACATTCACATCGCCTTCTTCCCAAACGGCTCTCAGCATGTTAATCATGAAAAACTCCCAACTGACAATACATTGAAACAGTCTTCTGATCATTGTGCTGGTTTCCAATCCTCTTTAAAACCACACTGGTGTCCGTGATGGGTCAAAGTTCACAGTCCTCGTTCGGTGAAACGCGACTAATGTGAGATTTGAGCAGTTCGGGGACGTCAAATCAAGAGCTGCTCTAAAAACTGGCTAAAGACTCAATAAGCTGAACTTAACGAAGCTTCTCTCATTAAAATCACTTTGGAAAGGGATGTCTTTGTGCACAGTATGTATGAACAGCGATCAATAACCCTTTCAATGACCAGAATTCATATTAAACACACTTGGAATGATATGACTTCTACCCTCAGGTTTGTTCAGGCACAAACCTGACTTTGATGAAATATTTCAAAGAAGCAGCAGACAGGAAATAAAGAGTGGACCCGTCCGTCCGTCCGTCCGTCCGTCCACCCTGCTGTAAGGTCCAGGAAGGAGACGACTGATTGATAAAGCCCTATATCGCCACGGCAATGCAGCAGATGGAGCTCCCCGACGGTTCTCTGGTCTAATTAGCTCCTTCACTCATTTATACACTCGCCTCTCCTGTGACTTCATCGCTGTCGGCTACAGATGGGAGACAGGAGGACAGGAGGAGTGGAGGACAGGAGGACAGGTGGACAGGAGGAGAGGTGGACTGGTGGACAGGTGGACAGGAGGAGAGGGGACAGGAGGACAGGAGGAGTGGAGGACAGGAGGACAGGAGGACAGGAGGAGAGGGGACAGGAGGACAGGGGACAGGAGGACAGGAGGAGAGGTGGACTGGTGGACAGGTGGACAGGAGGAGAGGGGACAGGAGGACAGGAGGAGTGGAGGACAGGAGGACAGGAGGACAGGAGGAGAGGGGACAGGAGGACAGGGGACAGGAGGACAGGAGGAGAGGTGGACTGGTGGACAGGTGGACAGGAGGAGAGGGGACAGGAGGACAGGAGGAGTGGAGGACAGGAGGACAGGAGGACAGGAGGAGAGGGGACAGGAGGACAGGAGGACAGGGGACAGGAGGAGAGGTGGACTGGTGGACAGGTGGACAGGAGGAGAGGGGACAGGAGGACAGGAGGAGTGGAGGACAGGAGGACAGGAGGACAGGAGGAGAGGGGACAGGAGGACAGGAGGACAGGGGACAGGAGGAGAGGTGGACTGGTGGACAGGTGGACAGGAGGACAGGTGGACAGGTGGACAGGGGACAGGAGGACAGGTGGACAGGAGGAGAGGGGACAGGAGGACAGGAGGACAGGTGGACAGGAGGAGAGGGGACAGGAGGAGAGGTGGACAGGTGGACAGGTTTACAGGTGGACAAGTGGACAGGGGACAGGAGGACAGGTGGACAGGTTTACAGGTGGACAGGGGACAGGAGGACAGGTGGACAGGTTTACAGGAGGACAGGTGGACATGTGGACAGGAGGAGAGGGGACAGGAGGAGAGGTGGACAGGTGGACAGGTTTACAGGTGGACAAGTGGACAGGGGACAGGAGGACAGGTGGACAGGTTTACAGGTGGACAGGGGACAGGAGGACAGGTGGACAGGTTTACAGGAGGACAGGTGGACATGTGGACAGGAGGACAGGTGGACAGGGGACAGGTGGACAGGAGGAGAGGTGGACAGGAGGAGAGGGGACAGGAGGAGAGGTGGACAGGTGGACAGGAGGACAGGTGGACAGGAGGAGAGGGGACAGGAGGACAGGAGGACAGGTGGACAGGAGGAGAGGGGACAGGAGGAGAGGTGGACAGGTGGACAGGTGGACAGGGGACAGGAGGACAGGTGGACAGGAGGAGAGGTGGACAGGTGGACAGGAGGAGAGGGGACAGGTGGACAGGAGGACAGATGGACAGGGGAGAGGAGGACAAGTGGACAGGATGACAGGTGGACAGGTGGACAGGAGGACAGGGGACAGGAGGACAGGTGGACAGGAGGAGAGGGGACAGGAGGAGAGGCGGACAGGTGGACAGGAGGACAGGGGAGAGGAGGACAAGTGGACAGGATGACAGGTGGACAGGAGGACAGGTGGACAGGTTTACAGGTGGACAGGGGACAGGAGGACAGGTGGACAGGTTTACAGGAGGACAGGTGGACATGTGGACAGGAGGAGAGGGGACAGGAGGAGAGGTGGACAGGTGGACAGGTTTACAGGTGGACAAGTGGACAGGGGACAGGAGGACAGGTGGACAGGTTTACAGGTGGACAGGGGACAGGAGGACAGGTGGACAGGTTTACAGGAGGACAGGTGGACATGTGGACAGGAGGACAGGTGGACAGGGGACAGGTGGACAGGAGGAGAGGTGGACAGGAGGAGAGGGGACAGGAGGAGAGGTGGACAGGTGGACAGGAGGACAGGTGGACAGGAGGAGAGGGGACAGGAGGACAGGAGGACAGGTGGACAGGAGGAGAGGGGACAGGAGGAGAGGTGGACAGGTGGACAGGTGGACAGGGGACAGGAGGACAGGTGGACAGGAGGAGAGGTGGACAGGTGGACAGGAGGAGAGGGGACAGGTGGACAGGAGGACAGATGGACAGGGGAGAGGAGGACAAGTGGACAGGATGACAGGTGGACAGGTGGACAGGAGGACAGGGGACAGGAGGACAGGTGGACAGGAGGAGAGGGGACAGGAGGAGAGGCGGACAGGTGGACAGGAGGACAGGGGACAGGAGGACAAGTGGACAGGATGACAGGTGGACAGGTGGACATGTGGACAGGAGGAGTGGAGGACAGGAGGACAGGTGGACAAGTGGACAGGATGACAGGTGGACAAGTGGACAGGAGGACAGGTTTACAGGTGGAAACGAGGACAGGTGGACATGTGGACAGGAGGACAGGTTTACAGGTGGACAAGTGGACAGGGGACAGGAGGACAGGTGGACAGGTTTACAGGTGGACAGGGGACAGGAGGACAGGTGGACAGGTTTACAGGAGGACAGGTTTACAGGTGGACAGGGGACAGGTGGACATGTGGACAGGTTTACAGGAGGACAGGAGGATAGCTCATTATTAAACGCCGCTCACGCCCTGGACCAGATGTGTTTACCGCCGTTAATGAGCCGGATCAGGAATCAGCTGGACCCACAATGCACGTGGTCAACACCAGAGAAGGAAGGGGAAGTGGGAGTATGTAGAGGAGGCTGTGAAATGCATTATGGGAAGCGTAGCAGAGAATTACTGGCACAAAAGAAATAACGTTGAAATAAAAACAACAGATTAAAAAATGGAAATTAACTATAACCCAAGGAGAATGTGAAAGAACAAATACGTGCGGTATGAAATAAAGTGAAAAAAGTAAATGAAAGCTACATTATACTATGAAGAAAACCAATATGTGAGAATACAATGTGTATATATATACACGCAGCCGAAGCAGCCGTCTGTTAAATCGAGCTCGTATTCTCACCCCGAGCCGGCGAACGCCGTACATACTGAGCAGGAAGTGTCGACGTGTGCAGGAAAAATCCTATTCACCTTATCAACACTATTCTGCACACAGGGGCAGATAGCATATGTGCAGGTTTAACATGCAGATGTACTTTGCATTATCGCCGCCTCGGTTTTATCCAAACAGCCAGGTGTCGGTGGTGAGAATAGGACATAAAATCAGGTGATAAGCGTGATAACGCCACGGCCGTTATTGTGAATGCACTTCCTTCTTGCTTCCAGCGTACGTCACCCACTAGAGGGGGATAAGCACATCTCCTGTTAGTCACACGACCGTGGAGATACAAAGGTGGTCCAGTAATATAAAATCTGATTTAAAAGTCTCATCATCAGTCAAACAGGAACGTGGTTGAGCTTCTCCAGTCGCATCGATTCCCCACGTTGTTCTGAAGTTTGAGTCCAGCAAAGAGAGGTTGTAAAAAAACAACTTCAGCTTAAATAATCTGCCACCGGGAGATAGCACGGCGGTGTGTGTGTGTACTTGTATTAATGACATTGCGGGGACACGTATCTGGTCGGTCACATTACGGGGACTCATCTCCCAAAAACCTCCCTGAGAAGCCGTAGACTGAGAAACGAGCTGCCACCTCCACACCTCCGTCCCTCGGGGGCCTTAAACCCTATAAATAACACAAATAACTTGGTGAAAGTTCGGAGTTCGATTTAAGAGACGAAACTAAAGCAGGTCCTGACAAAACCATTAAAAAGGTGCAAAGACATGGGCATGGTTTTGTTGGATTTTAGGTCATCTAAAAAGGTCGTTTTGGTTTCAGTTTGTAGTCCCGAGTAGTATCGACCAATCACGTTCAAGCAGGCTTTGGGTCCGACAATGATTTTAGCTTTTAGCATCCATCCATCCATCCATCCATCCATCCATCCATCCATCGCTTATCTGGGTCCTCTAAAGCAGGGCTGTCCAATCTTATCCAAGAAGGGATCCAGGTTCAGGTCCAGGTTTCTGTTTTAGTTCAGTCCGTTTAGTTCATTTGCACATAAACACCCGTGTCTTGATCATTTCGGCTTCACTTTGAGTCCTCCAGCTTCTTCACATGAACTGAATCGGACATTACATGGACGTTGCACGAGGGAGCCAGCGCAGTAAAGTCTAATTTAGCATATTCCAGTTCCCCGGGGTCGTGTCTCCATAAGTTCAGGCCTTATTCTCTCCTTGTCACACTTTTAAACATTGACAGAATGAGCCTCGGTTGGAAATAAGTTGCGAATGCTTGCGGAGAGAGGCCTACAGATGTGATGTGATCGCTCTTCACAGGAGCAGGTGGTGTGAGACACCTTCCATCCAGATGTTTTAATGTTGGAAAATGTATTTACAGTTACCGGCAGATAAACGGCCACTTCCAGTTGTGCACATCTGTAACAGAAATGATGTAAAAGCCACATAACTCTGATCCAACAGGGAGAGCAGCTCCAGCAGGTTGAATTTTAATGTTCTTTTTTAATTTAACATCAATATGTTCGTATCTCAGGCACTACAGAGGGAAGTGAGAGTTGTAATGAACATATGTACTGAGTGGCTTTATGTGTTTAATAGTCTCGTATTCATTGTGCATATGGACAGATTTCCCTGCTGCAGGTGTTGAAGGGAAACTTCAGGTGTATTTTACTTTATTTACCTCGAGCGATGTAGTGGAGGTGAACGTAAGTGAGTACATTCATATCACTAGGCTACGCTTCCTGCCCCTTGAGTCCTGAGTCCATGTCCTGCTTTCCTAGATCCATAAAAAGAAAAGGTCTATCATTTTAACAGCGTCAGCAGAAGAGTTAAGGGAGCGGCTAAAGACCAGGAATGACGAGTCACCCGGGGCTCGTACTGTCACTGAGATAGAAGAAGTGGTTCATATTGTTGAAAAAATAACTTTAAAATCTAGAAAAATCTCTGTAAATGTGTATAATAAAGATGATATAGCATCTAAATCCATCACAAACTATGTGACTATTATGTGACTAATCAATTTCACGTTTAGGGTTTCCTGTTAATTAGCCGTGGCGACCTGCTTCACCGGGATCATTTTATGTACTGTACAAGTAAAAGCTATAAAAAATATACTTAAATTACACAAATCATATATTCTATTACTGGAGTGTAATCTGTGTTATGCTGCAGCTCAGTTTAATTACTTAAAAATGATATACTAATATACATCATAGTGTATTTAAATCTAAAGTCTAATATTATCAAATAAATGTTTTGTAAAAAGTATAATATTTACTTGTGGGATCAAAGTATAAAGTTACATAAAATATCAGATGAGCAACATTTCCTCCGGGGGATCACGAACCAATAATGTGCAATATTTGGTAAGAAGCTGGAATCAAACAGGATCAAACCATATAAAAACAGAGGGAGATGACAGGCTGGTAAATGATATCACTCCCTCCGTCACCAGCTACACCATGACTCATGCTGAATCCACTTTGTAGCAGCGTCATGACGCAGACAGCAACCTGTCTCTGGCTCGCGCTCAGACTACATCATCTACCTCGTATCTGTTACATGCAAGGCTTCGGAGCCGTAATACACGGCGTGTCATCATAATTCACTCATGCACCTAAAGTCATGCATCCTCCACACAGTGACCTTTTTTATTTGCTATTTATTTATTTTTTGGGGGGAGGATTTAGCCCGAGCACAGATGAAAAGCCTCTTTTATATGGTCGGTGCATTCTGCAGGTTTTTATGCTGACTTCTGGTTTCATGGGGGGGTCAGAGTCCAGAGGAATCTACGGAGCCAATCAGCAATTCAGCTGTGTCACGAAGCTTAGCGGGCGGCACTGTTCAGAATCTAAACATTAAAGAGAGAGTTCAGATATAAGTGGTTTGCATGAGTCAGTATTCTATAGTAAGTGTGTTAACTTCAGTCAGACAGGAGGATTCTGCTGCAGACGTATTTTAGAGTTCAATCAATCCAGAACTAAAGCAGTTCAATGCCACCAGACTCCATTAACAGGTCCATCGCTGCCCCAATCAGTTTGTAAGCGTTATTGTGTGACTACTAACAACTAACCTTTTAAAACACTGAAATCACACAATAACGTAAAACAAACTGACTTCTGGAAGCAGAAGTAGACCAGCGACAGAGAGGTAAAATTACTGGTTTTGTCAATGGAGTCTGGTGGTTTCACTTTCAGTTCAGTTCCCCTTCAGACAGAGAAATAAAATATAGCGTACACTTATATTGATTATCTAAAATACATCCACAGGAGGACACATTATTGTATAAACTATTAATATTGCAAATACAAATCAAGCCTTTATGGTAACTAGATGATGCAAGTCGGCGGGATTGGTCGGAAGATTGGTAGAAGAAGCATTATTAGATAAAACAGATGATCTGCAGTGGAAAAAAGGTAATAAATCACAATATATTGTAATATATGTTTATGCAATACTAATATAAAATATTTTAAATTGTGATAACACCGTATCGTAAATAAGTACTGGAATCTCCTCTTTGCCACAGAATGTTATCACCTTGCCTTGGCATTAGAAGGCATGTGGACACTACAGCACCTTGTCACAAGTTATTGATGACTCATTTCCTGTTTGCTTTAATTCTATATCCACTCGATGCCCGCCCCCCCACGGGATTCGACCTTCATATATCTGCCTCAGCTGTTTCCCCCCCGTCTTGATTAAACACCCGGAAGGTCGAAGCTTTTGAGCATTGCGAGCACGTACGTCGCTCCCCATCGAAGACATTAACCCTAAACGCTCCCGCTGCTGTCGCTGCTGAAAACACGGAGCGAGTGTCATTGAAGGGAAGGTGGCGAATGCCCTCTCACGGCGACGACTAATCAATTTACAGAATGATTTACGAGCCGCCGCCACCGCCTACCTGGAGAATCACATGTACGGGACATAAGCATGGACACCTCAGCAAGCATGGGGGACATCTTTGATGTGGATTTCAGTGATATTTACTCCAGGAGACCAGGTCGGTTCATCCTCCTGTTTTCAGTCCCACACAGGAAGTAGAACACGGGGAGCACCGCCGCCGCCGGCGTGGCAGCAACACAGAGCCTCACGCAGTGGCCAAATCTCTTGATAAGTTTATACGCCGCAATCAAGCCCGAAGGCCATGACGCCTGGCGGGGGGATTACCAAGGGATTACAATATATTCACCCCACTGGGATTCCATCACATGGTGGATCAGATCTCTGTGACAGGCGACCAGTGTGGAGGACTCCCTCCGGGGGTGGGGGGGCAAACATGGCCGTGACAGATTTTTGACAAAGAGCCTAAGTCTGTCTGACAGCCTCGACACAAGCCGCCGTCTGGCTACATCTCCGGCACGCCGTTTCTCCTCCGATTTACCTTCCGGAGCGCAGGAAGCGAAGCAATCAGTGTTTTGGGGAAGAAACGGAGACGGTTCAGGGCAGGAGTTGCTGGTTGCAATCCAGTCATTTAGTGATGCAACGTTGCACAAAGAGGCTGACTTGGGGATTTTCAGTCCCTTTGTAAATGTTGAATAATTCAAATGTCAGTTAGAAAAATAGAAACTTTCCCCCAAAACAAAGCTTACAAATCACAATCACACGTCTAATTCAAGCACTTTTCAAGCATTTCAATGTGCATTTCCATGCTTTTCCAGCCCCTTCCAGCTGTGGTAAACTCCATATTTGTATCAATCTAATGGTCAGTATTCAGTCTACTTATTATGTCACTTGTTCATCACATTAAATGAGATGTTATTGTCCTCTAAACAACCAACATGATGTTTGGAGACAGCTTTTTACAGAAGGACCACAAATGAAAGGAAAACTAATTCCACTAACAGATCCACAGAAATATAATCACCAACTATTTTCATCATCTGTTCATCATCAAAAGTCATTTTTCATAAAGAAATGTCAGAAAATGCTGTTTTCAGTCCCTCAAATATGGAGATCTTCTTTTCTCTGTTCTATCATAGATGTCATCACATACAACACACATTTCAAGACCTTTATTCTACATCCAAGCACTTTTCAAACCTTAAGAACACCACACTAATACTACAGCTCGGACGTCAGTTCATCACCAAACCAAACGCACGCATGCAGAACTTTGGCAGATTAAGTTTTGAAAAAAAATAAATAAAGAAATTAAGCAACAGCTTCAAAAGTAATGTCACGAGAGGGAAAACGATAAATCCTCTTGTTCTCCATTTGTTGCATTAAACGCTGGACGCCATCTGTCGGGGTTGGACGGCGGTATGCGGCAGCAGCGGGGCGGCAGCTGTCGCTCCTAAGACGCGACAGCCCGGCCACCGCCGCCGCCGCCGCCACCCTCGTGTTTGCACGTCGACACACACTCTAAAAATACTCTTCTGAGCTCCGTTAATGGGCTCATACGCTGCCTTAGTTACAGCGGGCGGAGCGGCGATGCACATAGAAGGTCATTAATCAAAAATAAGCCAAACAAAAGGCAGGAGATTATTACGTATTATTACAACATTCCAGAAAAAGACAAGCGACTGTTGCTGTTTCTAACATGTCGATCCGTGTCCTGACCCCCCCTCTATCTGACCCCTCCCCCCTCCACTCTGACCCCTCCTCCAGGCAGTAGGTGACTGAGATGGGCGTTCGTCTAGGCTGCTTGAGCGACTCCCCGTGGTGGCCGCCACCGCCGCCGTCGCCATCGCCGCCGCTGCTGCTCCTGTTGCTGCTGCTGTTCTGCGGCGCCCCCTTCTGTTCGGGCCGGCCCTTCGGGATCCCGACGCCCTCCGTGAATGTGGCGGTGGTGTTCAGTGGCTCGGCCTACCAGACAGAGATCAAGGGGCGGCTGAGCCGGGAGAACTTCATGGACCTGCCCCTGGAGGTGAACCCCATCACCGTGCTGGTCAACAACACCAACCCGCGGGCGCTGCTCACCCGCATCTGCGACACGCTGTCGACCAACCGCGTCCATGGCGTGGTGTTCGAGGACAACGTGGGCTCGGAGGCCGTTGCGCAGATCCTGGACTTCATCTCCACGCAGACGGCGGTGCCCATCGTGGGCATCAGTGGAGGATCTGCCGTCGTCCTGCCCTACAAGGTCAGTGTGGGGGACGTGGTCAGGGACGGGGGCCGGCTCAGGGCTGGCTCTGGGATGGCTCAGGGTCAGGGGCCAGCAAAGAACTGGTTGAGGATTTACTTGTGGGACTACCATTGTTGGGTCAAATTTTAAAAACCAATCAAACCATAGCAGTTTAATTCATTTAACCACCTGCATTTGCATGAAACATCCCCCAAAGTAGAGTTGAAGCTGTGTGAAATTATCATAATTAGCTAAATAAACCTTGAGTTATGGTCAAAAGGGGGTTTCTTGAGGTCACAGCGACCTTTTTCCGCCAATATAAACTGATCAAAGTGGAAAGTGGACTAATGGAAATTCCCTCCAGGTGAGATACTGTTTTCAGAAGAACAGACAACCTCTAAAACAGCTGCAGTCCAGTTACTTGGATTATTTCTTGCGAGATACTTTTCAGCTCTAAATACTGACGGTGACCTCCAGCATGTTTAATTAATCAAACAAATTAACTGTATATAAAACAATCATCAGAGCCCCCAATACGATCTTATTACGATTATCATCTCACTTCAATGATTTTTATTTAAGCAAAAAAAGCTGTCAAAGTGACCTTTGACCACCAAATTCTAATCAGGAGCTCCTCGGGTCCAAAGTGGACGTTTGTGCCAATATTTGAAGAAATTCTTCGGGGCGTTCGCTGTCGCCGGCGCCAGAGGCATAAAATATTGCACTCTGGGTAAACATTTGGCCACTTGTGCGTCTGAGGAGCCTTATTAAATCTACCGGTCACTTCTTACTGATATCATTCACAGCCAGCGACTCACAGGAGATAAACAGGACGCTGTATAAATAATGAACACGATGAATACAGATCATCATCGGCTGAACAGCAGCAGCAGCGGTGGAGGTCCACCTCCGGCTCGTAAATCGCACCTCATTTTCCTGATGTTATGGGCTCAGTGATAGACTCTCAAATTCCTACGCTAACAGGGCCAAGCCGATGGCCGTTCATCATTTCTCTCCATCAGCCCCGTTTTTAGCGGCTATAAATTGTGAGTTTTAAGAGACGTGGGCAGGTGTGGAGCGACGGAGGCAGGTAATAACCGACTTTCATGTGTACGGGATCACATCGGTGATGAGGCAGGTCCCTCTCGTTGTCTCCTTTAGGAGGTACTCACATCCTTCTAGGGATGGCCACCCTTTCAGGCCCAATACAACCAGAGATTTGATCATAAATCCAGATACCAGTGGTGGATTAATAAGCTGTATAACTGGCATCATCAGGTATTACTTTGACATTGCCTTAACTTTCTAAAAAGAAGCAACCAAATGACACAAGGAAAGACATCAAATACACACGAAACCAATGAGACAGCAAGACAGGTGGGCAGACATGAGGGCGGGCTGGAAACCGATTGGTGAAAACAAAATTACAATTTAGCAATAAAAACAAAAAAAATCATCTTTGTTTATCATATTACGGGATAAATAGCACTGAGTCGGGCTAAATATAGGTCGCGGTGTGATAAACATCCACAAATCAGTCCACTGGATGCTGAGTTTTCCTGATGACTTCATGGGTAAAGTCAGCGTGATTGACAGGAAGTTGACGGGAACAAAGAGGGAGTGCTGGTCAGTCTCTCTGCTTGACAATTGCATTAAGACATAAGTATTGTGATAATATCGTATCAGGGGTTCTCTGGTAATTCTTACTCCTAGCTACTTTATACATGGTTTGTTTATTTGTTTAAGTGGCAACTAGAGCTGTTAAATAAAACCTCAAATATGAGATATAATACTTGAGAAGGACAAAAAAGAGATTAAAGTTGATCATGTACGATGAATCCTCCGGTGGACGGAGAGGATAAAACGCCAGGAGATGTTCCACTTTGATTTTCGGATCATGTTTTTGGGCTATTCGTTGCGCTCCCTTACTTTCACTTTCTTGGCATATTGGTCGACATATTAAATATTCAATCAATCAGTCGGAGAGAGAGCCTGCGGCACATTCTTTGGTAATTACAGCACCTCAGAGCCGAAAATGAAACCGTCTTTTAAATCTCAATTCCACTGGAGGTATGGATTTATTTTTCCGGAGAGCAGTCATATAATCACAGAGGAGCCCACACGTACAGTCGCTTGAGTGCTAATTAGATCAGACGTAATCAGCATTAGATAAGATGGACGGCCACGAGAAATGACTTAAAGATGAATACGTATCAGAAGTACCGATTTGCTCGGGAATGCATGAGAGCTGCTCTCGGTTCAGGAAGCCGGGAATTAATTAGGGAACTTTGTCAAGGTCAAAGACGAAACATGAATTCATGAGTTCATTCTCTTCTATTCATGTTTTAGTCACTATATACATATATAAATAAAGACTAGTGTTTTATGCAGCTCCTTTAACTCTCAGGTGAGCTCAACAGTTCGAGGGGCGCTGCTGAAACATACGAGCCGTTAAACTGCTTTTCGAGTGGAAGCTGGAAGAATTAACAGCGATGATCAGCCTCCACAATAGGCTCGGCCACAGAGACCAACTCTAATCCTTTCAGAATGGCTTTTTTTCCCCGTTTCTGGTGACATTTTAGTGCCTTCTGCAGAAGACGACATGGAGCACACAAAAAAAAGACCATCACGTGGAGAAAAATACAGTTTGAAGCCCTGCAACGTGATTCTGCCAAATGGTGATCTTTAAAGATTTATGGCAAAGTGGACATAATAATTTAAACACGGCCGGCTAATTCAGAGAAGTAAGAAGATATGGAAACGAATATGGATGTCACGATACCTGAAATATAGTAGCCGATACCATTCCATTACAATCGATACCATTTCTATATATATAGTAAATCTCCACGTCTACATTCCTTTAGTACAATTTACACACTGGCTTTTGTTAAAAAGTCCTCTCTAATATATATATATATTAGGGCTGTCAAAAGATTGATTTTTTTTTAATCGCGATTAATGGCATTTTGTCCATAGTTAACTCGCGATTAATCGCAAATTAATCGCATTTTTTTTAGCACATTTTTTTTTCTTCTAAATGTACTTTAATGAATTTTTTTTCATATTCTTAATACTTTTAACAACATAAGGGCAAATATACTTGATTTATGAAAATGTTTATTTAACACTTCAAATATCCCCTTACCAAAACATGGGATCAAAACAGGGTTATAAGAATATATCACAAACAATTAAAGTGAACATGTCACAGGAGAGAGTGTAACAGGAGATAAGTACAGTTAGGATATAAGTGCATTGGCTTGCAAGTGATATCTCAGACTGGACGTACTTCTATGGTAGCTCATTTCATACCCACAGTACGCGCAGATGACTTTGGTCTTATCGACTGAACCATCCGGCAGTCTTTTGAAGGTGAATTTGCCGTTCACAAATCGATTTTAAACGCGTGTGGACTCGCCGCTTCCCAGTATTGCACGCTTGGTGGGCTGCCACTAGAGGATGATTGACAGGCGCTCTCCTTCAAACAACAGATTTTTGCGAGCGTTTGCGAGCGTTCCCGAGGCGGCGAGTCGAGCCCGGCGCCTCTGATTAGCATAAAGTAGATTCGACTTATACTTGAGGAGCGGCCAACTCGCGCGCCGTCTCTCAACATTCGCCGCAACGCTACCAGAATACAATGAATGGGACGCGGGGAAACACAGCTGCCTGTGGACAGTTACCTTCCCTCTGGATCAAGACTACAGGTGCCACCGACGGCCATAAATCATACAATGCGCGTTTTTTTTTTTTTTTTAATACCGAGCGTTAATCGCGCGTTAAAAAAATTAACGCCGTTAAGAGGATGTTGCGTTAACGCGTTATTAACGCGTTAACTTTGACAGCCCTAATATATATATATATATATATATATATATATATATATATATATATATATATATATTATTTATGTGTGACAACATCTCGCATTGGGGGTTTTTTTCTCACCAAAAATGACATTTCACAAGACTACATTTGAACCAGGGCTGTCAAACGATTAAACATTTTAAATCAGATAATCGCATGGTAGCTGTGCATTAATTGCAATTAATCAACATTCTTAAATTTACCAAATACATGTCCTTTTCTTTGTATATTGTTGTGGGAATGGAAAGATAAATGACAGAAGGTGTATATGCACCAGGATTTGAAGCTCCGAAGTGTTGCCTAAACCTAAACTGCACATCATCGTTTTAAACCCAAAGGCGATGGGTTTCCTAATGCAGAGGTTTTGTTTATTAGAAATATATTAGTTTGACGAGAAAATAATTGACATTTTGTGACTATTTCACAATTTAACACTCTAGAAATGAGAAAAAGTTTCAAAAAGCGCCGCCGTCAGCAGGCTGTGGGGTAGTTAGAAAGAGAACACCCGTCAGCATATCTGCCCCAAACATCCAAGAGAGATCACTAAGGATCACATCGCTCCAAGAGACTAGATCACCTGGGGGATCAGTCCGTCCAGAGGATATAAGCTGCTGGAGCAAGATGGTGGAAGTCAATGAAGCAGCAAAGAATCATTCAACTGTTTCACGATGAGATTTCAAACATCAACTAGTTGATTGGATCTCTGGTAAACGTGTTAAGTAGGGCTCTAACGATCCATCCCACTGGATCAATACGTCCAATATCCATGCAAAGTGTCCTTTATTTGGAAATTCCCATGGATGCCATTCGTGTTCAAGCGGTCCCTCCTTCCTACAGATGCAATTAACGTTATCATTTATTCCCACTGAAGTTGCTGTGACAGTTCTGAACCGGGTACCTGGTCCCTCTTTGAGTCCTCTTTGTAAAACGATCGGCGACGGCGCCCCCGTCGATTGATTTATGGGCCGCTGTCAAAAGGTAGTCAACAAGGCAACAGGAGCTCATTCATTTTTCATACGTATCGCTGAAAGCCGAGGGTTTGATCTTCCTGAAAGTGACAGCGTAGAATTAGGTGATAAACTGGGACATTTTAATTTGTTGATCGTAACCAGCATCCTTCACTCTTTTTCTACCTCGACGAGGACAAGACGAGGAATAATGACGCTCAGGAGGAAGTACTGTTCAGACTGGAATGTATTCAGCAAAAGTTCACGTTATTTATTCATGCGTTTTTATGGAGTTAGAGCTCCGGCAGCCGTATGTCAGACGGATCAATCAGTTCCCACGGGCCTGCTCAAACAGGGGGACGGATCAATAACCGTTAATCACGGCCGACAGGAACCAGCGAGACGTCGGCCGAAGCTGGTTTCAAAAAGGGAAAACTGTCACTGCTTTCCATAATAAACCGTGAGATTTTAAACAGAAATTCATCACTTAACATTCAGTTAAAACTAATCGCGTCATATCACAGAGAGATTGTGTTTATAGTGAGAGACGCTGAAGATGCCGGAGCTTTTTTTAATAAAGCAATGCTAATTATTTAACGGAAAAACGAGATGAAGGGCCTCAGAATGATTATTTTACAACATCTTAGTTGGTAAAATCCTTCCTAGTTCAGCAGTTTGACGACAGTAAAAAACGTGTTTTCACATTATGCCTTTAGTTCAGTTCCCCCGACTTAACATTCAAAGCGTCCGGTCTGACGGATCACATCCTGTAAAATGGACAAAAGCGAGACTCTAAATGTCTTTGCAGGAACACGAGCCCGAGGAGGAGCTCTTTCTTTTCTTTTTTTATTCCGTCTGCATCCCGCTGCATTTTTTAAAACCGGCGGCACTTTAACGATGTAAGCTGTGGAGAGACGAGGCAGAGCGGCTAGAACAGGAATACGAAGCAGACGGAGGAGGAGGGGGGTGAACAGGTGTAGACTTTACACCACCCTGGTGTCAGAGGAGCAACGTGGTGACGAGACATTATAACATCAGCAAGCACAGCGTCACATGAACACGTTTAATAGATAATATTTTATCAATTTCCTTATTAGATATTTAGATTTGTATGTACTTGGTAGCAATGAAAACATTCGTAATTTATTGTTTATTTCCATTTGTTTTAAAAGCAGCAGGAGTAAAATATGGTAAAATAAAAGGAAATAAAGTAAGAAATTGTATTAAATAACAGCACAACAAAGGGCAAAGAATAGAAAATGACTAAATAATTGTTTGTCATGATTTTCCTCCATGCATACTACTTCAGCCTCCCTCCACCTTCTATGCCTGGTGTCATAATGTTGTTTTTTCTGAGTGGAAATATGAGCGAGTGGGGGGGGGGGGGGGCTGTGCAGGATCTAGGTGACGTCAGCAGCACAGGAAGGCGACGCCGGGGCGTTTCCTGCTGCGCGGCGGAGGCCGACATATGTCATGGCAAAAGAGCCACGGCCAGAACAGAGAGAGAGACAGAGAGAGACAGAGAGAGAGAGAGAGAGAGAGACAGAGAGAGACAGAGAGTCCTATATCTTTAGGCAGAATTTCACCTTTTGAGAATAAAAACACATTATTTTAAATATTTGCCAAAATATTTCTGCATTGAATGAAGTGGGAAATAAGAGGATATACAGAAAAAACAAGACAAAGCCCCCAAAAAACGGCAGGACTTTTTACTTTTCTAATTTTTATCAGCTGGAAACTGTCAAATGAAATTTCTATTTATTTTCCACATGTTTTTGTGTGGCGGAGCTGTGTAAACGCACTTTTGTTTTAATGGTCTATTCTATACCAACGCTGTGGAGAGGTGTTGTTAAAGCAGGTAGCTGGTCGCGCCACGGTATCGGTTTCCGTGGCGACACAAACATCTGTGGTTGGGAGATTAATCACCGCTTTAACGAGCGTCTAATCGGCCGGCTGCAAAGCTTTTTCACTCAAGATGGAGAGACGTGAACACAGCGGGTTTGGAGGGTTGTGAGGTGAGAGTTGGAGGCGTGGACGGCGTTCGGCCTCGTGTGTTGGGAAACAGACAGGAAGTCCTTGTGTATATATTTTATATTTATATATTTATATATATTCTGCTTCTCGCGGGTGGAATCTAAGCCTTGAGAGGCTAAGCTTTCCACTCAATGGCCGTAATCTTCTTTGGGACTGTGGACTATTACTGTGACAAACAGCTTACACCGTGCTGATCGGAGCCATTTACATTCAGCCCGGTCATAACACACACATTATACATAGTATATGTGATCATATGTATCAGGAGATTATAGAGATTTGTCTTTAATGTCCGATATCTGTATGATTGTGATGTAAAATTACACCTTTTTTTTTAGAGTTTTTGGAGGGAGTAATTCCATTTTTATGAATATAATCGGAATAGGACACTTATTTTAATGAGTGAGGCAAATATTTGAACATCTTAAAGTAACTAGAGCTCCTGACAGGCTTCAACAATCTAATCTTAATCTAATATTTGCCAAATCCTGAAGAGTTGGCTGGATGAGGCCTCCAAAAAAAAGAGAAAACACATTCTTGAATCCAGGATTCAAAATATTAGCAAACAGTTGTGGAGGCGTGTCGGCACATTAAGTGTGTACGGAAGGCCAAAATGGATAAAAGCAAGACAAATAAACAATACAAAAATGCAAAAATACTCAACCGGCTCAGAAAAATCAACCTCATTCCGAACAAAATATTTGTGCAATATTTTTTTTTTTAAAACAAAGACAGAGAGCCTGTTTATGATTCATCGTGTTGAGACTGCTAAGACAAATAAATGTTGGAGGGAGATCAGGAAGACGAAGTGGAATGCAGCCAGACAAACCTAATTACATTCTTATACTAATAACTAACCTGTCTCCGTTAATTCAAAAACAAACTACGTTTCCCAGGGTACAGGCATTTAAAGGCACAGTATAGTACGTTGATGAAACGTGATGACGTCATAATTATAGCATGCAAATTCATGGTAAAGATCATCAAAAAGATGTCATTATATTCAAAAAGGTCATTAAAAGGCATCCAGAGGAACGAAACAAAAACCCAACAGAACTGCTTGGTTCACACGGGACACTCACAGCAGTCTCCTGGGTGAAAGTCCTGTGAGTTTCATGCACCCAGACCTCCTGCTCCATCCAGTGTTACCGACGGTGACGTTGGTCCGATGCCCGCCGTCACACACTTGGACGCCGCTGAACTTGCTCTGCACGGCAACATGGCGGTTGTGACTCGGGCGTTTGAGCTGCAGCTCAGCCTGAGGTAAAGCCCCGGGCTCCTCTGGGCCACGCTATCAGGCTGCTCTCTGCTAATTGAGCTCTTTAAATATGTACAAGGCACACACACACACACACACCTGCAGGACAAACGTGGTGGTGAAGCGTTGCAGATGCAGGATTGAGGTATTAGCGAGGGGGAGAGCAGAGAAATCAGATTTATACGATCGTTCTCAAGCTCCTGCGTGACCGACCTGCATGAGATGGCTTCTGCATGCAGTCTAATCCATCTGAGTCCTCAGACCGAGACCGAGTCCCGGTCAAGACGCCGCTGGACTTATTTCCTGCGTGTGAACTTTACAGTTATCAGTAACATTGACTTATTTATTCATTTGTTTATTTTTTGAAAGCCAGATATGTCATAATCTCGCTCTGATTGGTTGATGGATGGATGTCCCGATATTACTGGGTGAAATCGGTTGATGATGTAAGTATCCAAATCTAAAAATGAAGTATTCACATTTTGTGAGCAAGTTCTCCTTCCATTAATGAACAATGTTAAATGTAAAGGGGCTACATCAGCGTTTAGGGATATAAGAAGTAGAAGGACTGTGAGCAGACAAAGTGCAGCGAGTGAAAAGAAAAGAAAATATTTTCCTGGTCCGGAGGCACAAAGTCTTTGGATTCAGCCGTCTGAAGCGGTAAGATGCTCATACATCACCGGAGCGCTGAACTTCTGTCAAGGACAGCCAGGAGACGGGCTGAGTGAGATCACAGGCCTGTTTGTGGTCTCAGGATACCCGACCCCCCCACCGGCTCTCAGGGTGGAGGGTTAGAGGGGTCGGGGTATGGGGGGGGCAGACGGAGGCACAGAAAGAGCTTTTACAACAAGATCAGAGACAACACACACAGGGAGGCGTCTAAACAGGGTTTCTTAAACACTACTGCAGGGGTACTTGAGATGTCCTTTTATATTCTTTTTTTAATCATGTTCATTGGAGATCCTAAATTAACCATATTACAACAAAATCAATAAAAATGTGCATGAAAGTTCAATAAAGACATGTTATATTGAAGGTCCTACTATAAAGGCGATCATTAGCAGCAGGAAACGTAGTATATTTCTCATTAATTATCACCATAATCTGGGAGATTATTCACTTTTTTTCCTCATTAAAAGGGTTTACTTTCTTCTTAATTTGCCTCTTTAATCTCAGAGAATATCAGATTTTTTCCTCATAAATGTACCTTTTTAATCTTTGAGTTGTTTTTCCTTTAAATATTCCCAGCTTCCCCCGGCTCTGTAATTATTAATATTCATTATTTGTATTATTCTTCTAATAATATGTAGTTGAACCTCTCTATGTGGGGTTTGTATGTTTGCACTGATCAGGGGGAACTTGGCTGAAATAAATATATTTCTAAATGATAGTAAAAACAATTGAGAAACAACAACAAACCCCATAAACTCAACATATTTGTACGTTTATATCCTCGCTGTCACCATCGTCACGCCGCTGCCATGACTCACGGTGAACGCTGTTTGTTTTGCAGAGCGGCGGTTAAGATGAGGCGGCGTAATGAGAATCTGCTGAAGGATCAATAATCTCCGGCCGGACGGCGGCGGCGCATCAATCCATCAGCGTTAATTAGGACCTCACTGTAATTAGAGGATCGCAGACGACCGCTGGCCTGCTTTCTGTTAACACTCCCGATTCTAGATTCCACAAAGTTTGGGTTCCTCACGGCTGAGTAGACGGCAAAAGTTTACCAAATCTCCTGTTAGTTATTAATTATGGTATTTGTGACATCACATCTGCCGTTGTAATTAATAAATACTATGTTAATGTGTTTTTAATGAATTGATTTTGGTGCAGTTCTTCTCCAGAGAAGGTTTTATATCAAATAGTATTAGATAGTATTTAGGTAACAATTATTGATATACCTTTTAGTGAGCTCATAATTTGGTTTTATTGAAGATTTATAGGTTAGTAATAAGTAATTAATCAAACTTTTGGGTTGCAAATTTATGAAAATCCATTTGGCATTTTTCTCATCTTTATACCTTAATTTGAAATAAATAAATACATTTAGTATAAATATAGTTGCAGGTAAGAAACACATCATCCTTCATCCATTTAAAGGAAAAATACTTTATTTAATTACATGTTAACTTTACTTCTGTATTTTTGTGCCTCTGGTCTCGGCACCTGAAGGATTTCTAGTAAAAGAGCACCGGCCGGTTTTACTCCTCTTTTAGTTTGGCTGGTGATTCATTGATTTTAAAATGCTACGGAGAGAGCACCTTTAAAGGGTAACTCGATACTAAATCACAGGCAGCAAAACTGTTGGCTGTGCCGTTTTTGCAGGCAGCTTTGGCCACGCCCCCAATCAGTGACATCACAGCGGGGTTGTTTGTGTTTGACAACTAGATTGGGAAAAAACTCTTCGAAGGAGGCTTTATGTTAAACGACATGTGGAGGTGCTGCGGAGGATTTGTTTTACCGTCCTCTCGAAGAAAACGCCCTCGCTCCTCCTCAAGGTCGTTCCATTTTGCAGTAAAAAGACGGATTAAACGCGGCGGCGGAGCCGACCGCGGCGGCGGTGCCATCCCTCTGAATTTGCACAGTGGGATGGAGGACGGCATTTTACACCGCAAAAGCAAGACGTGGAGCTTAAAATGATGAATGGGTCTGCAGCGAAATAAAGCAGAAGCACTTCACTGCTGTTGAGGCTGCACTACAGACCCCCCACCGGTTAATCCCACTACTCCGAGTGTGTGCATCCTCACGGGACTAAAGAAGTCCTCCAGAGGGTCCTGCAGAGTCCTCCAGAGGGTCCTTCTGAGATCCCAACGCACGGTTGTACAAATGAAGAAGAGTAAATCTGGCTTGTTAGCTGCAGCCACAATCAGGGATCCTCCACCTTTTCCAAAGTCAAATTCAAGCACTTTTCAAGCATTTCCAGGTGTATTTCCATGCTTTTCCAGCACCTTCTAGCTGTGGTAAACTCCATATTTGTATCAATCCAATCGTCAGAATCCAGTCTACTTATTATGTCACTTGTTCATCACATTAAATGAGATGTTATTGTCCTCTAAACAACCAACATGATGTTGGTAAAATTCAAGTGTTTTCAAGGATTTCCAGCACCCGTACGAACCCTGTATAAAGGTCTCCCATTCTCCGTGTTCCTTGCAGGGCGAGGGCTCCAACTTCCTGCAGCTGGGCTCCTCCATCGAGCAGCAGATCAACGGCATGTTCAAGGTGATGGAGGAGTACAACTGGGACAGCTTCGTGGTCATCACCAGCCTGTACCCGGGCTACGAGACCTACGTGGATTACGTCAAGTCCTTCACCGACACCAGCTACTTCCTATGGGACCTGCAGGACGTGCTGACCTTCGACATGTCGGCCGACGGCATGAACGACATCCGCGCCCGCCGGCTGCTGCAGCAGATCGACGCCCAGGTGCTGCTGGTCTACTGCTCCCACGAAGAGGCCCAGTACCTGTTCAGCATGGCGTCCGAGGTCCGGTTACTGGGGCCGGGCTACATCTGGATTATCCCCAGTCTGGCGGTGGGGAACCCGGACATGCCGCCGCCGGACAGCTTCCCCGTGGGGCTGATCAGCATCATCACGGACCGCTGGAGGATGAGCCTGAGGAAGCGGGTGAGGGACGGCGTGGCCATCGTGGTCAAAGGCGTGCAGAGCTTCCGCAAACAGAGAGGCTTCGTTCCCGAGGGCCAGAGCGACTGCCACAACCCCGTCAAGCCGTCCGTGACCAACGACACCCTGTTCAGGTAGGCTGCAAGGCTAGGAGCCACCTATTTTACTTAACTTTAATTACTTACATTCGAATAAGAAGCCATGACATTTCTACAGAAACACATTTAGTTTAACTCTCAATTAAACTCCACACATCCCGCTAGGCCTGTCACCATGACTACCATAACTACGGACATAACCTCAAGTATTTTTACATTGACGATTATGCTACGATATGCAGACGATCTCCATCATTTCTACATCAATTTATCACCACACATGGACATGTTATCGACATGATATGATCGCAATCATTTTTACACTATCAACTTATTGTACGATATATAGACATACCCTTGTCATTTTGTAAGCTATATGGACATGGCCGTGATCATTTCTACGTTATCAACAATATATTGCACGACCTCCATCAGTTTTTCGTCATTGCCATATATGGACATCCCCTCCATAATTTTTACCATTACAACTACTAATACTGCAACTAACTACTGTTCTATTATAGATAAGAAACCCAGAGACTTTTTGGTTGTGTATATTATGTACGATTTTGATTATTATGCTACTACTTCATGATTATATCAGTGGAATACAGATGTTTCACATTAGAAGCCTTAAGGCAGCTTTACGTCTATAAAAGAGCTGTTTTTCTGACGTCAAAGAAACAGCAGAAGAAGGAGCGATTGGAGATATATCCAGTGCATAATCATAGTTTGGAGTAATATATGGCAAATGAAAACACAGAAAAGAGAGAAACGTGCAGCAGCAGATTGGCGAGTGTGAGTTAGTGATGTTGTAATTCACATTATGTTGAATTTACAACGTCGGCTATTACAGCAGGAGTCATTCCACGCCTCGATGATTTTTCCAGCATTTTTGAGCAACCGGCCCTTTTATTTATATAAACGGTCGTCACCCAGCTTATTTAAATACGACTGTTTATTCAAGGATTCACAGTACATTGTTTCTGTATGCATTCATACATGCATCGGCTCACACGAAGGCCGAGTGGCCGGTGATGCTTCTTCTTGGCAAAGACTCAGGAAAGAAATGGCCGCTGGGGGCCGACTTGAAGAGGAGAATAACGGCCGTTACCGTGGAGACCACTTCACAGCGGCTTTGGGGCGAACGTGAGATATGAAGCCCTGCAGCTTTAGACCCTCTCATGTGTGCTTTTATGATGGCTCGTTTGTTGTGTTGACCGTAAACTAGACACTGAGGATAATGAAAACGCACTCGCCGTGACTAACTGTTACTGCAGCTGTGGGCAAGATGGAGGGAAAAAACCAACAACAAAAAAACTTTAAATAGTGTCATCTCAGGTAGTTGGGAGGTGGCGCTCCTATGAAGCCTGCCGTTACTAAGCAACCAAATCAGGCACAACCCCAACGACGACGGCCGCAGTAATTAACAGTAAAGCTTCGCCAACTTAATTAAACTAAGTGACGGCTTGTCATCTTGAGTTTGGATGACCTTTCAAACAGATGTTGTGACGTCCTCAGTAAACTCTTAAAATGATTAACTTCTCCATATATATATATATATATATGAAAACAGATGTAGAATTACATTTACGGGAGAAAGAAAGTTATCTGCCAGCTGTGATTGGTTGTCACATGACATGCTGCAGCCGTCCAAACGTTGAAATGATTTTTAAGGATGGATGTTTGGGTCCTTAAATCACTCGTACAAGCCAGTTAGAACGAGTGTTAATGAAACTACAATCACGATAACTTAAAAATAAATATCATCACGACTGACTTGAAGAAGTTGTCTAGCTCGCCGTCACGGTAGAGAAAACAACAGCTGGATTTCAAATATACAGGATAAATATTTATTATATCGAATATTTCTAAAGTGGCAAATTTGTGGCCCTAATACGCCGTCAGAGATTTTTTTTTGTATAAATTGGTATAATATCGTGAATCGAGACATGATTCTTGTGTTTTCTGATCCGTCACTTCGACGTTTGGGTCTTCATCGTTAAAACATCCGGTTGAGACCCATGAAAAGTTTCATAAGCCCCGCCCCCTAAAGCATCCCCTGCTTTCTGGTCTGTTGGAGGACAGAAAAACAGAATCATAGATCACTTTAAGTGTCTCGGTTTATATATTCGTAGTCTGTTATCGCGTTGGGGGGGCGAGCGAAAGGAACGGCGTCTATACGGCGCCACGGAAAGAAACGGCAGTAACGGCTGGAACCTGCATCTGTGGGGACGGCAGAGAAATCAGGTCACAAGTTGTTTATTTATTCATGACTTCACATCTGTTTATTGAGTTGGTCACACTTTTCCCAAACCAAAGCGCGTCCTCGGGGCCGAGCTGCGATCCTTCGCCTCGCGTCCTCGCCACCTCGCATACATCTCTTGGAGCTTTGCGAGGTCATTTGGGGGGGGGGGGGGATTGCGTCGTTGCAGATGGGTCATGAAGGGGCCGTGGAACGGCGAGCATCAGCAGACACTTCCTCTCCTGCATTATGAAACATCCCCCTCCCTCTGGTGTCAGAAGTGATTTTTCTTCTGGCTTCCTCGGAGCCGCCGGGGAGACAACCGTCCCTTTTTGTAAACGCAAACCGTCCAGGAACATGGCGAACATTATCCCGGCCTTTGATACTGTACATCCCCCCCTCCAGGGACTTTGTAAACCCAGCAGGCGGCTCACGAAGGTCGGCGAGACACAACGGAGCACTTTCCATTAACTTTATAGTCACTCATTTCTTCTCTTCCCCCCGCCAGATCAAACGTTACCCCCTCTCTGCAGTTTCCAGATTTGTCCTCGCTTGATTGGAGACTTTTTTGATACCGAGTCAGCTCACCTGTTAATGGGATTACTGCAGATTACCAGATTAAATAGGCTTTTCACACGGACGGAGCTGAAGGCGATTCTCCTCCCAGCGGGGTTTTCGTCACCTCCGCCGGAGTGTCGGCCGAGGTGAGAGAGCGGCGCCGCGGGTCTAATGTGACAGGATGTGAGCGGCGACACAATGGACTCAAAAGGAGGATGTGTGTGTTTTACACACACACGCACACACACACAAGGCAGGGAAGCCGCTGGGAAAACCTTGTGTCTCTGTCGGGTCGAAGCTGCTTTTTGTTAAGTTTGTGATGACGTTCGATCTGTTTTAAAGATTTATTTTTTTTAAACTTTTGGACTTTTATCTCTGTCAAAAATGCACCAATGTGTGCAGGAACAGGACCAATTTATAAACCTAATGCATTTGAATAAGGTTACTGAACGAGGTTAACACATGATGATGCCTTTGGATTTAAAAGCCAGGGGGGTTCAAATTGTAATAATCCATCCTGAAGGGATTATGAATGTGTTTTTACCAAATTTTCACAGCAAACAAGTCAAATATTTCAATAAAGAAATTGAAACTCTTAGTGGCACTGGAGGAAAAGACAAGGGTTTCATAAACCTCAGTGAGGTACATCGTCTGGGGATCATGAATGCCGCTTTTCAATGTCTATGCGACAGGACAGTTCGTATCAAGCTGTGATATAATGTTGCTGTACCACAAGCAAGGCGTTATATTCCTAGAACCTGATTTGAAGAAAACTCTCTCTGTTGAACTAAAACACCATCACATGCATCCAATCTGAGGAAAATGTAACGTCCAACAACAAAATACTACTTTTTGTGCAATCTAAGCCGCCGTCTGCCAACAATCTTTGCATGTGAATAACTAGTAATTAAATCGATACGGTATCCCAAAAAGAAATATCACATGTGACATTAAGATGAACATTTTTCAAAACAAGAGAACGGAGAAACTCTAGTTCAGGAAGCCGAAGTCACACTTTTATTGTCTCCCTGCAGGCACATGTTGAACGTTACCTGGGAACACAACGACTTCTCCTTCAACAGCAACGGTTACCTGGTGAATCCGGCCATGATAATCATCACTCTGGACCGAGAGAGACTGTGGGACAAGGTGAGCGTCTTCACAACACGCCAACACAACACACGCTTCACTTCACCACAGCGACTGTGACTGAAGTCACCGGAGCAGAACGCAACTCTCAGAACCAGAAGCAGGTTTCCGTCTTTGTCTGTATCCAACACCCCAAAGTCAAATTCAAGCACTTTTCAAGCATTTCCAGGTGCATCTCCATGCTTTTCCAGCCCCTTCCAGCTGTGGTAAACTCCATATGTGTACCAATGCAATGGTCAGTATTCAGTCTACTTATTATGTCACTTGTTCATCACATTAAATGAGATGTTATTGTCTTCTAAACAACCAACATGATGTTTGGAGACAGCTTTTTACAGAAGGACCACAAATGAAAGGAAAACTAATTCCACTAACAGATCCACAGAAATATAATCACCAACTATTTTCATCATCTGTTCATCATCAAAAGTCATTTTTCATAAAGAAATGTCAGAAAATGCTGTTTTCAGTCCCTCAGATATGGAGATCTTCTTTTCTCTGTTCTATCATAGATGTCATCACATACAACACACATTTCAAGCACTTCATTCTAAATCCAAGCACTTCTCAAACCTTGAAAACACCACACTAAAATTCAAGGATTTCCAAGGTTTTCCAGCACCTGTACGGCCCTGTAAAAGGCAGTGATGTCATACGTAGCTGGTCAGGCGAGTCGATGAACGACTTCACGCCCACACTAGTAGCCTCCACGTCCTCCCACCCTCCGTCTCGTCTAAAAGATATTAAAACAAAGCCCACGCAGGACATTCATCCAAAACTTAACCATCATTAGGTAGTTAATTAATCCGGGTACGACGCCTGTTGACTTCCTGTTGTTAGACGTCACGCTCAAAATAAACAGCCGCTGGCGTACCAGAGCTAATTATGTTAATTATGTCATATATTCATGTTTTCTGGCACAACTTCCTATTCATTTGCAGTATGTTATCAAAGGTGAGCTAATGAGGAAGCTATTTGATTATAGAAGCATGCAGAAGGTGATAATTAATACAGCAGCGGCTCCAATGATACACAAATGTGTTAGAAAATAAATTACTGGGCGTGTTTATGCAAGTCTATCATATTATTGTATAAAATATGATTTTAAGCCGAATCATAAAGAGGACAAGAGATCGTGATGTGATTTATATTGGCGGTTCCTTTTGAGTGAACAGAACTGTTCCCATTAAAATGTGATTTAAAGGTGGTTTAAAACCTGCTAAATGTCTGCAGGATGGAGGTTTGCAGTGTGCAGGCTGGCAAACATGATCACCTTCAAACTGAAGCGTTTCTTTCTCCTCTATTTTTAGTTTTTTTCCTGATGAGCTGATTTCTCGTCTTGAGACTTCCCCGTCCTGCTGTCGGACATCGGACGTGTTGAAGGGCGTTTCTCTCTCCCTGTAGATCAGGGAGGATTCTCACCGTCTTAATATCCTCGTCCTCTGCACTGCCAAAAGACAAACAGGGACGTTGGCAACCGTTGGAAGTGTAACACACGGTCTCCTCCGGATTTAATGAAATGACAAAAGAGCCAGGGCTGAAATCAAATTGTGTTCGGTGTAGCAGTAACCTGGATTTAGAGGCTTCACGATACGTCAGTCACAATATGACTGCCATTTAATTTTAATAAGATACTGTTTTCACCTCACTTCGGTCATTTTTATTGCTGCAAAATGCATCTTTGTTTCAACCAACTTCCCGTCGATCCCGCTGACTTGATCACGCCAGAAAAAAAAAACCTCAGCACCATCTAGTGGACTGAAAAAGCAATTGTTACCAAAAGGTTTAACTTTGCAATATTAACAGTTGTAATAATACCAGAATGATATCGTGATATAATGCTGTATCGATTCTTTCCCAACCCGAGTGATGTAAAACACCTCGTGGATTGTGGATAAAAACAATTCAATTTCCTGTAAATTCCCTGTTATTAAGCTAATTAAAAGCTTTTATTTTGAGTCTCAGCTGGGATGGTTTCCCTCCTCTCTTCCCGTTTGCTCACCTTGGTGGATGATCAGAGACCTGTGATTTTATAAACCGGTCCTGACTGAACCCACGTAGCGTCCACGGTCTCGCCGAGAACCAGAAAGGCCACCTCAGCATGTGGTCTGGCTGATCGGATCCCAAAGTGACAAGCCGCCACCGCAGGAGAGGCTTCTCGGCGTGACTCGGGACTTGAACCAGAGTCTAAGGTGGACGCTGACCTTTAACGTTAAAAAAACCTTGGGTGGGAAGAAAACATGTTCTTCTCACTCTTCCAGAGCGCGACACAGAAGCTCATTTCAGAGAAAATGTTGCGTGAGAGCCGATTCGCTTTTCTGTGCTTAACTTTCTGTTGCCTCTGGCCTCTTTTTCTTGGAGAGCTGAAAATCAATTCCATCTTCTGATTGCCTTTTTTTTGCCTTATTGTAGAGGGGCAGCCTCTCCGTTACCTTCACACACCACCTGTGTGGCCTGTGTCGCATTAACACCCCTCACCTCTTGTGTTTATTAAACTCAAACCACTTTATCATCTAATGCAGTCATTTGAAGAGTCATTATTCGGCTGGAGGTTCTCCGACTTCCTCCCGCATGTAAAACTCGAGGCGACGTGGGAAGATGGAGGGGAGAGCGTGACAAAAAGAGAGTAACGACGGCGAAGGACGGGAAGTGTTCCTGACTGTCGTCGTTATCTGGCAGGGTGATATGCGAGACGGAAAAGCTGCTGTATATCTGAGACGCACGAAACCCTGAAATTACAGTCTCGCCGGCTGGTTTGTAACCCCCAAAAAAATCTAATTTAAGTATTTCCCAGTGGAGTTTGTAATATACCGACTAAGCAGTGAGAAACACATCGCCTCTTTAGATTTCAGAATAAGCTTGAGGATGATGTTTCCCCACTTCCTGTCTCTCAAAGTCAAATTCAAGCACTTTTCAAGCATTTCCAGGTGCATTTCCATGCTTTTCCAGCCCCTTCCAGCTGTGGTAAACTCCATATTTGTACCAATCCAATGGTCAGTATTCAGTCTACTTATTATGTCACTTGTTCATCACATTAAATGAGATGTTATTGTCCTCTAAACAACCAACATGATGTTTGGAGACAGCTTTTTACAGAAGGACCACAAATGAAAGGAAATCTAATTCCACTAACAGATCCACAGAAATATAATCACCAACTATTTTCATCATCTGTTCATCATCAAAAGTCATTTTTCATAAAGAAATGTCAGAAAATGCTGTTTTCAGTCCCTCAAATATGGAGATCTTCTTTTCTCTGTTCTATCATAGATGTCATCACATACAACACACATTTCAAGACCTTTATTCTACATCCAAGCAGTTTTCAAACCTTGAAAACACCACACTAACATTCAAGTGTTTTCAAGGATATCCAGCATCCATATGAAGCCTGCATATTCCCCTTGAATTTGACATTGTAACTGGACTAAAAACCTGGGAGCGGCGGTGAAAGATTGATTTAACCAGCAGGAAGAAGAGGAAATAAATCCAGAGAGAATTTGGGATTGTGTGTTTTTTACCCATGTTTTTGTGATGAGCTGCACCGACCGTGTGATCAGACAGGATTGTCCCCCTTCCTGCATAAACAGCACAGATTATGTGGGAGGGTAAAAACATTTTGTCCAGACTGACTGACTTTTTCTTTTTTTTCGGCCCTCTGGGAAGAAACGACTGTGAAATAAATAAACGTTAGCCAGCTCACATTTGCACCGGCGACCTCGCTGCCACAAGTAAATTCTTAAGTGTAATTGATGCATCTGCAGAAAATGAGATAGAAAGAGGAGGAAGCGTCTCCTCTCATCCATCATGTGACACGCCTGTTCCCCACACAGTAGACTCAGCGGATTAAGCTTCCTGTCAGGACTATGTATTAAATTTATGACACAGACTGATCTGATAAGAGGTTATTGATTTCTGTGTATACTACGGATGATACTGATGCAGATTTATTGCATCTTAAATTAACAGGAAAGAAGCTTAACTTAAGAGTTTAGTTTACATTACGTTCCTTTTTTCTTTAGACGAATGGTTTGTGGGCTGAACTTTTGAGTCATGAGTGGCCATCTTGGTTTCTTTTTGCAACCAGAAGTGAAACTGCATGAGCGAAACTTTGGTTCAGGAGCTGAAATATATATTTTTGAGGATAATTAATGACAATATACAATGGCGTATTAGGGCTAGTGTAAAAAAAAAAAAAAAAAAAAAAACAGATGGGGGAAATATTCTGAGAAAAAAATTGGCAAATTTGACCTCTATTAGCTGTTTTTTATTTCTACAGTGCCTGATAATCATATTAAAGAACTGCTGATAAACCGCCTCATCATCCGTGTTGCATGTTAAAAACCAAATGTAGCTGCTTCTCTGTCTCGTGTTTGTAATTCATGAATGAATTATGGCAGCCGAAGCAGCATTTAATAGGACCCATCTGAGTCAGCATAAATCAACAGGATGAGTCGGGGTTTTTTTAGCCGACTGTGGTCCATTTGGTCACAGCTGGATTCAAACAGAGGGAGCAGATCTGCGTTTTCTAAAACACAGCTTCTTAAAATAAATGTTTGATTTCAGATCTTCATTATGCATCCGGCTTGCTCGAATGCTCATTTCCACCAAAACATCCAATTAGAATTAGCTGGCTGGTAATAGAGCGGCGGGTAGGAATCGCTCTCGTTGCATTAGAAGTGTAATTGGACTCTCTCCATCCCCCAGTGACCCAAAAAAAAACAATTTCCTCTAAACTATTTTCCTCCTCGCTGCACCGGATGCACAAATCACACGGACGTGTGATAACGACGTGTACAGTCGGAGACAACTGTATTAAGATTGGAGTTGGAGATACTCTCAACTGGCTGGAGATTTATGAGAGGCGGTGTGAGTTTAGCATCTGGAGGTTTTTCCCTCTAAAGCCTCGTCTCTCTGGATCCTTCAGGTGGGGACCTACGAGATGGGGATCATGCAGATGCGGTACCCCGTGTGGCCGCGGTACGGATCCTACCTGGAGCCGGTGTCGGACTACCGGCACCTGACGGTGGCCACGCTGGAGGAGAGGCCCTTCGTGATCGTGGAGGCGGTGGACCCGGTGACCGGCACATGCGTCAGCAACACGGTGCCGTGTCGACGGCAGTCCAACAAGACCGAGGCGTAAGTGATGATGATGATGCACCATATCGGAACAAACACCATATTTTCTTTTCTGCAGTATTCATTTAAAAATCCCCAAATTCCATGCATTTTTACGTTGAATTAAAAAAGCGAAATGAAGGGTGTAATAAAAAGAGCCAGAAGAGCCAGGAGATTTAACAAAACACATATTATCCTTGTAAATCTAGACATTTTATCCACCTAGAAGCAGATTTGTCTTGATGTTTAAATCGTGTGCTTGATCAGGAAAATAACAGAAATGCGAGTCCTGCAGACGCAGATCCAAAGAAATTCTATAAGAGATCTGAAAGTCATCAAATATACTAGGTCCCGCCTCTTCCGGGGTCCACCATGGGACCTTAATTCCCTTGATCGCGTTTGAATTGTACCATGGATTACACACCATTGAGTTTGGATCCCTGTATGTAAATCAAAAAACACGTCACCTAAAAGATTTCCTTCTGATGTTGTGCAGAAAACGTAAAAACATTTTATCTTGAGCATCCAGGATTTTTTTTCTTCATCATCATCAAATCATTGGCTGTTTCCAAACTGTGTGCAGCAGCCTGCCTGGTGTTCAAAGAATCCACCTTATTAAAACCCATTTGACATCGGCGTACAGTCCCACGTGCACTCTCGTGTGTTCAACACGCCCGATCTTAATTGATTTTGCATCCAACTGGAGAGCGCCATTAGCTAGGAGATTAAGAGGCTCTTCCCCCGCCATTAGCCCAGGCATGACTTCTTATCACTCAGCGAGGTGAGATACTCATTAGGGCTGCTTGGCCAGAGTGTAATATCCCAGGGATCTCCCGGTGACCCAATCAGGGAAATATATGTGCTGCACGGCGGGGTATCAATTAGATGGGGTCGATTAGGCCGTGTCATCAATCCTGAACACATAGAGACTGATATTGGTGTTCATTAGTGGGGGGGGGGGGCGTTATCCATTACTGACAATAGTGCTAACGAGATGAGGGGAACGTGAGGTGAGGATCGCTTCCCTTCAGTGTAATGGAGGACCGGAGTGCTTTATCGCTCACGCTGACCAGATCATGCTGTCATAATAATAATAAAAAAAGTGGGTAACTCCCCCTGGTCGGACAACGGTGCGCTTTTAAGGAGATGCAAAAAAAATAAATAGTGAAAAGGCAGATATAGACTGTAAGAAGTTCAATGAAGCAATGGTCACTTTGCTCAGCTGAAGGAGAAAAGCTGATGACGTGAATGTAAAAAATAAAAAATCAACAGCCGTTAAATAATAATCAGACTTACTTTGAAGGGGAGGGACTCACCAGCGATACGATAATAAAGTCATGATGTGATCTAATTGTGATTTTAAACAGTTTGGGATATGCTGAGTATTCACATAACATATATTACGATTTATTACCTTTTTTTCAAAATTATGCAGTTTGAAAAGCTAAAGCTTTGACATGGTTCGTCTCACTTTAATCCTTTTTATTACCTACACATTCACCTCACCTACACAATAAAAAGTGTGGCTGACTTTTATGAACATGGTCCGATCCTGCTGACTTTACCCATGAAAACTCAATTAGTACCAAAGGTTTCATTTTTATCTGCAGTATTAATAAAGCTTCAATCAATATTGATAGCAAGATCAAGTAAAATATTCCAATACCACCCAGTACTGTAACTATAACAGTCCCTAACCCAAACATATGGAGTTTACAAGAGATAAAACTCAACAACCCATGAGAGAATTTGGAACCGGCGAATGTTGGCCGTCCTTCCAGGTTCAGTGACCTAAACGCCGGATAAGTTATTAGAATTCTTGTCATTTAAATCAACCGGTGTTAAAAAGTTTAGGCCATGACATTATTTTTTAAACTGCCTATATTTGTGATGAGTCAGCTATTTAACCGACTGTGCATTGCGTTCCCCAATCAGTGCTGCAAGGTCACCTTCCTCCATCTGAATCGCCTAAATCCGTCCCCTAAAGGGCCCCCCACAGACCCCACCACGGCCAAGAACTCAGACCCACATCAGCGCATCCTAAAACGGGACTCATTGGTCATGCAGGTCCTCCAATCCAATCCCCTCGACCCACTTCAATGCCGTGCATTCAGCCGGGCCGGCGGACCATCTGTGTTGCTTCCCTTCCTCGTCCTCCTTGGAGAGGACTGAACCAACGCCAAACAGAACCCCCGGTTCCAGACTTGGCTGAAGCCGCCCAGAGCAGTTAACACCAGCTCTTCCCCTTTCCATGTTTCTCCAGCGATAACACACACCACTCCTCCTCCTCCTCCTCCTCCTCCTCCTCCTCAATGCTGGCAGACTCCAAAGATTAATTCAGAGGCAACGCCCTGGTGAAGGGTGGTACTGACCTGGGAAGATAATGTCATCACACATTAAGTGTGTTTAATGGGGAGCTGGATCATGAGTGGATTTAATTAAAGTCGAGCCTCAACACACATCGGTGCACTGCATGTGTACATATATACAGAGCGTATATAAGTACTACTCACTACTGTTCAGTACAGATGTTCCTGAACCTTTCAGCTTGGGAGGCCTCATCTCAGTCTATCAGGCACAACCATCAGGACCACAAGGTCTGGTGGCCTGGTTTGGGTTTAGTCCACCGAGGTTCAGCATCAACACCTCGCAGTATCGTCCCTCTCATCTCATTATTTCATAATCCACCGATGCAAGTCATCGTACATTAGCTGAGCATTTTATCTAGAATACGATGGTCTCTCCTCAGATCGTCTCATTGACTTAAAGAGGTAAAAACCTATCTAACGAGATCTAACGAGTGACCGGGGATCTGGATCATTTCAGGGCCGAATAGTCGCAGTTAGAAATACGTCGTTAACGAACTATGTCGTTATGTTTTTGGGACGCCAACGTGGGTCTCCTGGTGAAAACTCCACCACCCAGACTTCCTCCTTTTCCTGGGGAAACTCATTTGTGATTCATCAACGTAATCAACAAGAAAATACATTCCAAACTAAGAAGTCGTTCAGAACAGTTGAGATGCTTTTGGGCAAGGAACTTCTCTGATATCTGCTCCAGTGGTCTGAGCAACAGCATATCCTGTGTGAATGTGTGTTCAAGAGTAATTTGAGCAACGTCGCTGGTTCAATTCCAACTGTAGACCTCCAGTCATCCCTCCTCTCTCCTCATTTCCTCTCACTTCTCAATAGAATAAGCACAGCCTGCTCTGCTAACTACTACCTTCCCACACAATGAAACTTCACCGTGATTAACATTTCAAAAGAAAAACGTATTTAGTCGTGAATTCGATTGCTCTCGACGCATCGCAAATTAGTTTTCAAACGAGTCCTCAGAAGAAGGGAGGGATGTCTGGGTGGGTCTCGTAACTCTGTGGAGCAGAAATGTTCTCTCTTTTTTTTGTTTAATTATCCAGCGACGCCTCAAATTCACTTTGTGTGACCCCCGCTCCTCCTCCCTTCTGGTCCCGGCACTTGGGAACAGTTTGCATTTCATTTTCTTCAGATTGTACCGGGAGGATGGAGTGGCACTTCTTGCTTTGCAGCCTCTAACCTGATTTAGGCTCCCCCCGGTGCAGCTGTACCACCTGTTTTAAGAGGTGAATACTTCAGTGAGTCTTTAAACTTTACTTCAGAGCGGACGGAGACAACCCTCCGCTAACAGAAGAAGGCCCACCGGCACACACTGAAATAATACTGTCACCAAACAACCCTCTGAAATCATGTCCACACGTTGAATCAATAACCTGGCACTCTCACATTTTGCAACGATTCCCAAAGCTCTATTTGAATGCAAATGGAGGCGGGAAGCTAAAAGCACGGGCTTTGAAACCTGGCAGCTGGTGAGACGGGGGGGTGGGGGGCGGTGGGACCTGGGTTGTTTACTCGCGGTCTGATGTGGCGGCCTTGTTTTCCTCTCAAGTGTTCATTTGTTTTCGGTTTGTTGTGGCTCGGCTCGACCCTGCTCGTCTCATTGCCTCCTGGTCCTGATGTGTGGGGGGTGCAGATCCTTTAGTCTGGCGGACCCGGGGGGGTCGGGGCTCACTAGCTCGCCAACACATCACCTCACGCCTCCCACTGTAATGCACTATAGACTCTGTTTGGTTCCTTGGAACAAATAAACATTTAACGGCGTAGTAATCTCTCTCTGTGGGCGAATGAAAACGGAGAAAATAGATTATAGTACCGATCTTTTATCATATAAGCCAGAGATCTTCAAAAGAGGGTCCAGGACCCCGAGGAGGTCCTCAGAGATACTGCAGGGGGTCCCCAAAATAATTTGATCCCAAACATTTTTACTTCCATAATTAAAATATGTCCAAAAATACACCTTAACATGAAAACAACCTATAATGAAATAATATAACAATATAAATCTTCCTTTTTGTTAAATGTTAAGAGGTGAAATTGTGATTAAAAAATCTTCTATAAATATATGAATCTGTCAAAAAAGGTTATTTGAATGTCTTAGCATTACATCATTAGATATTTGTTTTACATGGATGACCTCTGACATAAACTATAAATATTGCAAATACAAATCAAACCCTTTGGTAACAATAGATTAGATTTTTTTTGTTCTGGCGTATTCATCGGTTGATTTTGCTGCTAATAATAAAAAGTGTATTAATAGAGTGCATATCAAAACAACACGGGCAAAAAATAAATGACATGGTAAATGGACCATATGTTGCTTTTCTCTCTTTACACTACATTCAGTCTATTTACCTATTCACACATATTCATACACTGATGTCAGAGCAGCCGCCTGCACATTAGCATCGAAGCTCATTCATACACATTCACATGCCAATGGCACAGCCTTCGGGAGGCAATTTGGGGTCCAGTACCTTGCCCAAGGACCGGAGGAGCCAGGATTTTGAACGTGATTCGAATTCAAACGCTTACGCTACAACGGCCCGGGAAATTAAAAGCCTTGTTCACAGAAGAGACGGCGCCGCGAGATGAAGCAGTTGGTGAACTCAAAAAGAACCAAAGCGGGAGAAAACGAGGACACAGGCGATCCCGGTGGAGGTTTTGCTGTTGGGAAGGGGGGGTTTGTGGCCATGTCAAAGGGATGGGAGTCCAGGGACAAGGCCTCTCCGACAGGCCATCAAGCCTCTGACGGAGGCTGCCGAGCGAAGCAGCAACTGGACATGTGGAGGCGGTACACCTGGGACACCAGGTGTGGAGGAAGGACGTCGCCCACCTGACGACTCCACTGAAGCAATAACATCATAATGAATTAAAAAAAAAAAACTTCATATAAATCCAGCGAGTGTTTCCGCTTGATAAAAAGAGTTTCTCTAAATTAGAGCGATGTTTTAACGAGGCACCGGGACGACACTGTGCCTCTTGCTGACTCACGTCGGCTGGCGTCATCCTATTAGTGTGAAACTGAAGGACATTTTCATCCCCACGTTCCTGGTTAATCCCACCGATAAGTAAGGGGGAATTGATTTCAGTCCTTACGTCAGCCGCGTTTTACTTGGTATGCCGAGCCTCAAACTGTCTGCTCAGCTTGTGCTGCGTGCTCCGTCTGAAGATCAGGAACTGTACGGAGGGTTTATTTATTTTATATTACGTTTGTCAGGGTCACGCAGGCAGGCCTGGCATGTGGTATGTGGTATTACACAGGGGCGTGTGCTCATTAAAACGGTTTAGCGTACGGTAGAACCGGAGCGGTGGGAAAACACTGTTTTATATGCTGTACTACCAGTTGTGATAATGTGACGGGACGCTGCGTGCCACAATACCAGAAGATGAACATCCATCCTCAGTGTGAAAGTGAGTTTGCATAATCTTAAAGTCGAGCAGGAACGCCGTTCATCTATCATCCGTGTGGTGAGGTGTTTCGGCAGGCGGGACGTACCATCGGGAGGATCTGATCTGACCGTTGTATAGATTAACACCTTCTCCAGCTCTGATTGGCTGATGGATTGATGTCATGATATTATTGGTTGAAATTGGTGTGTACCAGCTGATTTCTGGTTTCCGACTTTGACATGTCTAATAATTTGTCATCTTTCTGGATTAGAAGGGGTTTGGGAAAAAATGTATTCTCATTAATCATGTTTTTTTGTTTTTTGACACAATGACATTAAAATAAAGATTTCTCCCCAGAATCGATATATTTCCGTTTATTTTTTAGTGACCGTAACCAATAATAATATTGTGTCTTTAGGAGTATAATTTAACTTTTGTTTTTTGTTTAAAAAGGGGGGAAAAGAATCACAATAATCGATACTATCGAATTGCAATACTTGTAAAATCGCAATACAAATCAAAATCGGCACAGAAGCATATGATCCCACCCCAGATCGTCTGTTTTTGACTAATCCAGAATATGAAGCACCAAACAAGTGAAGGAACATATAACAAAATACAGTCCAATGTCTGATAAAGAACATGAAAAAGTGTGCGGTTGAACTGCACGTTTCTTGCTAACCCTCCCTCCAGGTAACGTTTCCACCGGCCGGTCCAAACCATCCGGCGATGAGTTTTTCGCTCCTGTCTGCCATTGTTTGTTTGTGATTAATTTAATGTGGGATTTGTTTTGGTTTCGCCCAGCTGTCCGTCCATCTGTCGGGGCCGTGACATAATGCTGCGAGCCCGTGGAGTCGCTCCAACTGTCCCTCCCGTAACCCCCCTCACCCCAATACCCTCCCCCCTCCTTCACGTGGATTCTCCTCCCTCCTCCCTCCCTTCTCAGCCATGTTTGTGTGCCGGTCTTTCATCATCATTTACCGTTTCACCACCTTTGATTTATGTTGCTTTGAAGTGTTTTGTTCATATTTCTCAGTAGGATCTGCTTTATCTGGTCGAGTATGCGTTCACATTAAAGGAAAATGCCGTATTGATTTAGTATACGATCAAAACGGATGTACTGTATCTGCATTAGCATTAAAAATGCACCCTAAAGTAGTTGGTTTAGCAAGATCATCAGATTGGTGAGTGCAATATTATCCAAGAAATATATGAATATAAAACAAAATGAAGATGCATGTTGATCCAGCTTTACATCATATCATACATGTGATTCTGATTATTACACTGAATTTACCTGAATGATTTTTCTGCAACCCTACGTATCTAAATATTCCTAAATATTTCACATCATTTCACATATGAGCCTCTGATTACTGTGATTTCCATATAACCCAAATTATGTAGTCGATGTAATAATAGGTGATTTTCCTGGGTGGATAACATCTAATGAGAGTTTAATAGCATCATCTATAACGATGAGAAGCGGGCGAGACTCCGACCTCCACGGTGAAACCTTGAAGGAGCAGCGTTTGTGTTTGTTGGTCACGTGGTCTCCGTTTCTGTGTCGCAGCATCGTCGGCCACACGGAGCCGTACACCAAGCTGTGCTGCAAAGGCTTCTGCATCGACATCCTGAAGAAGTTGTCCCGCACCATCAAGTTCTCCTACGACCTCTACCTGGTCACCAACGGCAAGCACGGCAAGCTGGTCCGGGGCATTTGGAACGGCATGATCGGAGAGGTGAGACAGGAACCCACGTTGGGCTCACGTGTACGTGTATGAATGCAGATGTTAATTACTTTTAAATGTGATCAGAGTGAAAACCCACTGATTCACTACAACGGCGTATTAGGGCCAATAGGGGGGATATTCAGAGAAAAAAAAGACATTTTGCCATTTTATATACATAAAATCGGCACATATAGCCGATATAAACAAGTTGCTTGGTTCTGCTGGACAGTGGATGTTTGCCGTTGCTATGACAACAAGTGAAAGCTACCACATCTTAGCCCAACTGCCGTGATCAATAAACACCCATAAGATGACAATATGGCCTCATATGAATAAAACCAACAATAACCAACAACATCATCACCCTAAGGACCTTAACGAGGCGTTGTCACACGTTGGGATGTATTAATTACAAACATAAAAAGACTTCTCTGATTATTGCCCCCCTCTCTGGGCTCCGTTTAAACTTAACGTGAAATAAGAGTGAAATCAAAGTGAAAGCATCGGACAAGAGAGGTTTTTTTTTTTTGCTTCAGTTGAGAAAAATAGCTAAAAAGGAAAAAGGCAATCTTGAAGTCAAGAGTGTGTTGGTACCAAGGTCAGTGTGGTGAGGGAGGGGGGAGGAGGAGGGAGGGGGGGACTGGTGCAGAAAGAGGGAGGAGTAGTTGTCCTTGTGAATAATCCTCCTCTGGCCGGCCCTCCTCTCCAGGAGTCGGAGGCCTGTTTCTCCTCCTTTTTTTGTTTTTTTTTCCACAAACAGGAAGGCTGTGCTCAATGAGGCATCGCCCTCCGTAGGAGAGCTAATGGCTCGTACGAGTGTCCCGACTGTAAATCCACCGGCTCTCCATCAGGGTGATAAACAGCGGTTGTGTGAAGCAAAACAAAAAAAGCATCACTTCCTATTCGGTGGCCTTTTTGGCCCCCATGCTGATTAATTCCACTTCCTGCTTGTAATATTTTGACATCTTATGTAAACGGCACTGTGCAATCCGCCGTGATACTGTGTTAGAGATGGATTAGATGCTTCGGTTGAAGGAGGCAGGATAACATCGGTGCAGGCTGCTGGCGTGAGCAGGCAGCATATCATCCTCAGGGACGGAGGGCCGGGCGCGTCCACGCCGCCGCTGATGGATGAGATTTATCTGGAAAAGGTCAGCGAGTGGACGTCCAAGTATTATGTCGACGACGGCGGACAAACAATCTCCCCCTCTGGATTTTGCACGCTCATCCCCGCCCTAACAGAACCGTCTCTCCCCGCCGACTCAGGTGTTCTACAAGCGGGCGGACATGGCCATCGGCTCGCTGACCATCAACGAGGAGCGCTCCGAGATCATCGACTTCTCCGTGCCGTTCGTGGAGACGGGGATCAGCGTGATGGTTGCCAGGAGCAACGGGACCGTCTCGCCGTCCGCCTTTTTAGGTGAGAAACATCCTCCACGCTGCCCTGAAGGAACAGGCTGGGCAACGGGGTCCACGTGGTCCACGTGGTCCACATCATCACCTTGACCGTTAATGAGATTAATTTATTCAATTAAAATGATTTAATCCTTATATTTGGAAACTGGTTAATATTTATTCATTATATTTGGTAAGTGTTATTTAATTAATAATGTAATCATTTTTAATATGTTATTTTTTAGTTAATTTAATAATAACTGTTCATATTTCTTTTTTCCGTGTTTTTTAGGTATTATGGGCATGTTGATTTATGGCAAGAGTGGACTCATGAAAATGGGTCACCTTTGCCTTACGGCTCATTTATAGTTGTTCCATTGATCATCAGACAATGTCCCTGACAAATAAAATAATAACATGGAAGTCAAGACAATTAGAAACCTTACAGTTGACCTGGAATGAAATATGCCTTTTTAACCCTTTTTTACACTTTATATGCCACCAAAAAATACAAAAGAATAGTATATTTATGTCTCAAAATCCAAGGTTTTTCTTCTTCCTGGAAAACCAAATATGAGGTACTCTTACATCAACTAGTACCAACTGATTTCAACCAATCATATCATGGCATCCGTTAATCAACCAATCAGAGCTGGAGACGGTGGTGAGCCAATCTTTCAGATGCAATTCAAATACGACGTATCGCTCACGATCGCAGTCCAGCTTTCTTTTCCCAGGTTGAACGTTAGACTTCTTCCTGTCAGCTGACCTCTCTGACCTCTCTGACCTCTCGTCCCCGTAGAACCCTACAGTCCGGCCGTCTGGGTGATGATGTTCGTCATGTGTCTGACCGTCGTGGCCATCACGGTCTTCGTCTTTGAGTACTGCAGTCCGGTCGGCTACAACCGCAGCCTGGTCAGCGCCAAAGGTGAGTGCCGCCTCCCTCCGTCGTCCATCTGCCCCGTCCTCGCTTCTTCATCGCCACGGCAACCACAGATGACTCAGAGCACGCCTGCTTGATACTTGTTGGTTTTTGTTCAGTCAGAAATATATAGATCATTTTTTTCTTTTACATTTTACTACAAAAAAGGCGATAAATATGAAATTCAGTTTTTTCCCTATAATAAACATATATATATATATATATATAGTGTGTGCTTTGTATGTGCATCACTGATTTTCTTTTTTTTTATATTGGCATTCCTGAACTTCCGCATACAGACACAACAAACATCACAGGGGATCAGGAGGATTTAGAGAACATGTGAAATCAAAGCCTATTTACAGCGGCCACATATTGGATCAATGCCTGGAAAATTGAGATGCTGCGGCTTCATTTGGGAGCCATGTGGTCTATAAAACATCTCATAATGACGAGGAACAAAGGTCGAGGCTCGCGGGTCGCAGCTTCTCAGCTGTGTTTTTCATGCATTTCTGGATGTTTTGAATGCACGACGCCAACGTTTATAGCAATAATCACAAAGGTCACGTTCTCATTACGACATCGTCAAAGCGGTTGTTTATCTGACGAGCGAATTAGACGGCTGCTTCATTGCTCTGGAGTGTTGTCGTCTTCTTTCCGTCTGCTGACATTTGATTTGGAGTCGAGGACTCGTAACTTAGTTCGGAGGTACATAAAATAGATATAACTGCGAGAATATTGACCTCTTCAACTTCCTAATGCCAGCTTATAATACATAATCAAATACACTAATGCCATTTTTAAGACAAAGCTAATATTTCAATAAAAATACAATAATTCTAATTTGATTATTGGAATTTGTTTTATTAAAATAACCACTGTTGCTGACAAATTTAGAACTTTTGACATTTTATACCGACTCTGGGCCAGTAGAATATTCTTTTTTTTTTCCCGGATGGTGGTGAAAAAATGGCAAATCAATATAAATGTGTGTTATTTTTGGAAGAGGCCATCATTTAGACAGCAAAGCCACCGTTCTCAGAGTCCTGACCCTGAGTCCTGAAACCCAGTCCTGACTCCGAGTCCCGTCCTAGATCCCGGAGGTCCCACCTTCACCATCGGCAAGTCCGTGTGGCTGCTGTGGGGGATCGTCTTCAACAACTCGGTCCCGATCGAGAACCCGAAGGGCACCACCAGCAAGATCATGGTCCTGGTCTGGGCTTTCTTCGCCGTCATCTTCCTGGCCTCCTACACGGCCAACCTGGCGGCCTTCATGATCCAGGAGCAGTACATCGATACGGTCTCCGGACTCAGCGACAAAAAGGTACCGAGCTCTGTCATTGACAGTCCTGTGTGTTGCTGTTGTGTTTGATGTACAGCTTAGGAGAAACACAAAGTGCTCGTCTATTCCGGGTGTGTGTAAACAGCACGAGGTGGAGCTATGAAACACAAATATCCAGAAGTGTCAATGTCACAGCGGTGACTTTTCCCTTTTTTTCCCGGTTTCAGAGAGAGTAAGTGGTGGAATTGAATTACATCCCTGGATTCTTTAGATGGGGGGGTTGTCTGTGAAAAGCCGCCGAAAAATGTAATACATAAGTGGATTTTCTGGGCAGACGGTGATTACAAATTGCGGTGGTATTATCTGGTGCGTATTTGGTCTGGCCCGAGGATGTGTTTTAGTATTGACAGGGAGATCCGTGTTTAAACCCACGGCACAAGAAATAGTTTCTGGGAAATTTTTGCTAGCGGCGACTGAAAGGGATTAAAGAGGCATTTGAGGAAAAAGACCAAGCTGTCCACTGCTCATTACAATCCTGGCAAAGTCATTTACAAGCCTCATCTCATTATACATGAACTGAGAGGGAGAAACGCAGACATTTTCTCGCAGCGAGTCCATAGATTATTGAACAGCGTGGAGCGCGGCGGCGTGGAAGGGGAACGCTGTTTGTCCAGCTGTGCTCGAAACCCTTCAGGTTAAGTAAATGTAAATGAGGTACGAGATGAAGCCACGGAGAAGTGACCTTGCGTGAGAGGAAGGCGAGCGGATCGGCTCGGAAAGGACGCCGGCGGATGATTACCTCATCCCTGCAGCAGAGACACTTCACTCAGAAGTCCTCGTGATTGGGTGGCGACGCCGTCGTCGCGTTGACATCGTCCCCGACAACCGTTTGTGTCCGACGTGGTTAAATGGAGGGAAAACTACAGCAGCAGCTCTGCAAACAAGCCGGTGTTAACGATGTTTAAAGAGTTCTTCTGTCTCAGACGTCAAGGTCGACGCAGCAGGAGCTCGTGTTTGAAATCAGTTTTTATCAACGCTGGTCTCTTTAAACAATGAATTCAGTCCGTCTCTAGCCCGGACCAAGTCGTTTTAGTTACTTGAACGCATCGTTTGACCACAGATTCGGTTTGAAAACACGTTGGCAGCACAACACCACATGATGTTTCCACAGCATGTAAAAAAAGTATTAGACAGAGGATTACGACCTAATAATGCCAAGTGAAAAACTACTAAAGCATATTTTTAATGAAACAATCATTTATTGTCTAATCATTTGAATGCAAATAACCACTATAGATGATAATAACAAAGTTAAAGGATAACATTTAAAATATTTGACAGTTTACAGACTTTGATCTCACTTCTAATAAGTCAAGAAGGTAATCAATAAAGAAAAACCTATATATAAACTTGACCTCGAGAGATTTCTCTGTGTTGGAGATCAGACTTCATTTTCATCATGTCCACAGATGAATTTGATTTTTCCCCCCTCATACGCAAACTTTAGCTCAAACTGTCCCTCTGCTAACGCACAAGAACATATTTGCATAATGTTAATTAAAAAGAGAGATTGTATTTCCACCCCGTCTCCCCATCCTCAAAGCTAATTAAATGCATATAGTGCTCCCAAAAGTTAAAAAAAAAAGATGTTCATTTCTAACTGCAGACGAGGATATTCAGATTTTTTGGACACAGTGTCTGACTGTTTGATCTCTGGGTTGTCGACTTAAGATGTGTAAATTTATGGAGCGAGAGGGGGTCGGCAGGATAACTGGCACCGAAACACTGGAGAGCTGAGGCAGAAATGCTTTTAACCGACGTCTGAATTTGACTAAACACAATCGATCAATATCACATATTATTTTTGTTCATCACTATCAATCCTCTCTCGACAGTTTCAAAAGCCGCAGGAGCAGTACCCTCCGTTCCGCTTTGGCACGGTGCCGAACGGCAGCACGGAGCGCAACATACGGAGCAACTACCCCGAGATGCACTCCCACATGGTCAAGTACAACCAGAAGGGAGTGGAGGACGCCCTCAACAGCCTCAAGACGGGGTAGGGGTCGGCCAAGGGCTCGAAAAAAAGACACGTATTAACCAGCCAAACTGTTAATATGATGGAAATGTTTGAGGGAAACTCTTTTTTTTCCCCTCTGTCCTGCTAGGAAACTGGACGCCTTCATCTACGACGCCGCCGTGCTGAATTACATGGCTGGCAAGGACGAGGGCTGCAAGCTGGTGACCATCGGCAGCGGGAAAGTGTTCGCCACCACCGGGTACGGCATCGCCCTGCAGAAAGACTCACGCTGGAAACGCCACATCGACCTGGCTCTGCTCCAGTTCCTGGCAGACGGTACATTATTCACATATACATATATATATATATATATATATATATATATATATATATATATATATATAAATATAAATTAAGAAATTTACTGAAGAAACATTCCAGTAGTTCTAATTGCTTGTCATTCAGAGACCATACAAATATAAATATGTAAGTGTATGTGCAATCATTTATGGACGAGTCACAATATACCACCCACTTTTTCAAAATTTCACAGAATATCGCAAGTCGTGCTAGAATAATAATAATTTGTCCACAAAGTAAAAAAAATGGATAAGAAGAGCGATAATGTACTGTATATTTGACATAAAACATTTTATTATAGGGCACAAAATACTATTATAGTAAAACTCAGACGTGTCATAAATGCATGTCAATAAAAAGTCTATCTAAAATCTAAAATGTGACATTTCCTCAGGCGAGTTATTTCAAAGCCGCAGGCTTTCTGCCTTTGGCAGAAATATGCAATAGATGGTAAGAAGAATAAAACAGCACATTGTTTATAAATGACACGTCAAACTGAGAGGCTGCTATAAATAATAGTGTGCTTTAGAGTGGGATTCATGTTATTTGTGGTGACAAAGGAAGAGGTTTGAATACACGATAAAACAACTACAACTATTCACATGGGGATAATATTACCTCCAGTTACATCCAGTTGGTTTAATAACCGAGTTGTTTTCCCAAGAACATAACCGTTTTAAATAATACTGTAGTCACTATGAGTGGATACTGTAGTGCAAGATTGGACAAGAAGAAAGAAAATTATTAAATATGTTGCCAATGAGGTGCAATATCAACAATCCTGATACGATAATTAACATTTCCTCATGATTTTGTTCCCAAACTGTTAGGTCATAAAGTTGTTTTTGTTTTGCTTATGAACTAAAAACATAATTTAAACATAGAAACTTAAAAGCCAGGTCCCATACCAGGAGTAGAACCATGAATCCTAACCGCTAGACCACATGGGACGTTACGGTGGACCTGCTGGCCTGATTGAAGAACGCTTCCTGTCCACTTTAAAACATAATAAGTCACGCTCAGGTTTTTGGATTCACTAAATCATAAACGGACTGCTCGACCTCCTCCAGTTGTGCCTCCGGGGCCGCTCTGGTTTATTTGAGAGAATTTCATTATCCGGTGCAAATGCGTTTCCCCCCCGAGAGGCCGGAGGACGTTTCATTAATAATAACGAGTGTTATGCAAATAACAAGAAAAGGTGTGTCTGACTCACAGGTGACACGCAAAAACTGCAGACCGTCTGGCTCACGGGCATCTGCCGTAACGAGAAGAAGGAGGTGATGAGCAGCAAGCTGGACATCGACAACATGGCGGGCGTCTTCTACATGCTGCTGGTGGCCATGGGCCTCAGCCTGCTGGTCTTCGCCTGGGAGCATCTGCTCTACTGGAAACTACGACACTCGGTCCGCAAATCGGAGCGCCTGGACTTCCTCCTGGCTATCAGCAGGGTGAGCTATTCTTACACGGAGCTGTTAGCAAGTATTTGAAATGTTTGATCTATAACTGCAACAACAAGAGTTATTTTAGGGCCAACTAACGTGTTTTTTGTTGCATCACATACAACAAATGGAACATTTGTGGCCACGTACACAAACAGGTATATTTAGATTTTGTAACACCCTGCCGTGAGACTATGTTGGTCATTCCAGGAACGCTTCCCATCCATAAATAACAGCTGTTGCTGCGAAAGTGTTGCATCCACTGAGTTGTGAAGAATCTTAATTAAATGCCGCCCAAGTAACAAAAACTCAACAGACAGAAGTTTAAGAGGACGTTACTCATACGACGGCCTCGCTTCGAGGATGAAATGCCGTTGTAAAGTCTGCTGTCTCCTTCCGAAGTATCCTTCCAGACATCGGTTTAGAAATATTGGCAATGCAGCGAGTCAAATCCGTGCTCAGCCAGAATGGGGTCGAGGGGCAGCAACAATAAAAACAGATAATAAAATCAAAAGGAGTTTAAAGCAATAAAAGGGGATGTCACGGATACTTGCTGAAATATTGTGATGGCCGTGATCCCTGAGAAATTGAATTTAAATTGCCCCATTAAAAAAAACGTTCATCTGTGTGTCGACAGCAGTCAAGAGGGTGAGATTAAGTATTCCAGACAGATACAAAATTTGAAAGTAAAATAAAGCTGAAGGAATGAAAACAGAGAACTAATATATGGTAAGTGCAATCAGCAACTCGCTCATTTATATGTCTGGGATGGTTTTTAAAGGTTGGAGCTGTGTGCAAAACAACAAGAGCGTAAAACTACCAGAAATTGTTTGATTGTTTTCGAGTCATTTGTAAGTTAATTCAGGGTTCCTACACCATTTCCAAAGGCAAATTCAAGCACTTTTTGAGCATTTCAAAAGTGCATGTCCATGCTTTTCCAGCCCCTTCCAGCTGTGGTAAACTCCATCTTTGTATCAATCCAATGGTCAGTATTCAGTCTACTTATTATGTCACTTGTTCATCACATTAAATGAGATGTTATTGTCCTCTAAACAACCAACATGATGTTTGGAGACAGCTTTTTACAGAAGGACCACAAATGAAAGGAAAACTAATTCCACTAACAGATCCGCAGAAATATAATCACCAACTATTTTCATCATCTGTTCATCATCAAAAGTCATTTTACATAAAGAAATGTCAGAAAATGCTGTTTTCAGTCCCTCAGATATGGAGATCTTCTTTCCTCTGTTCTATCATAGATGTCATCACATACAACACACATTTCAAGACCTTTATTCTACATCCAAGCACTTTTAAAACCTTGAAAACACCAGATTAAAGTTTAAGTGTTTGTCGTAGGGATTGACCAAAATGAATCATGTCGAGCGTAGTGAAACCACAACAGGAAACCTTTGTGAGTTTGGTCGATTGTCCACGCTCGTGTCCGATGAGGCTGAACGATGGTAATATCACCCTCCCCGTCTCTCTCCGCAGGGCATCTACAGCTGCTTCAGCGGCGTGGAGCACACGGACCACAACGGCAGCATGCAGAGTCCGGACGTCACCACCAACTACACGCAGGCCAACATGCTGAAGATGCTGAAGACGGCCAAGGACATGGTGTCCTCCGCCAGGGTGGAGAACTCCCTGGACAACGCCACCAAGACGATAGAGAATTGGAGCAGGCGTGGCGGCGAGAACGTGCGTGTCGGTCTCCCGCCCAGACTGACGACCACGGACATGGCTCACGGCCGGCTGCCCTACATCTCCAGCATCACGGACAACCACTCGCCGTACCCCCAGAGGGCGCTCACGCCCGCCTTCCCGATCCACTACGGGGACACGTCCACCCAGCCGCTCCTGGACAAGCCCCGAGTGGTGACGCGACCGACGCCGCTCCGCTACACGCTGCCGGCCCGCAACGCACAGCACGTCATGGAGAGGACGCTGCCCATCTCCAGCCTCAGCAGTCCTCACATCGCCATGCGGGACCCAGTTCCCGCCGGTGCTTCCAACCCCCACCACGGCAGCAGGCTGTATGTGGAGAACCAGGCCCGGCACCCAACGTCCCCTTTCATTCCTTACAGGGAGTTCCAGGTGCCCGACATCTACGTGGAGCACAAGGGACCGCTGAGGAGGAAGTTCAGCTACCCGCCCGACTGCGTGAGCCGGAGGAGGCGGTCCCACAGCTACGTCTTCGACGCCGCAGACCCCAGAGTGAGAGGTCACTACGGCGAATCTCGATCCTGCCTCGCCGAGTTGAGGGCCAATCACCTCCTGAACAACCACACCCCCGTCGCAGCCGCCGCCATGGGCTGCACCACGGGACACTATCCCGGTGGCAGCGCGAGCTGCAACTCCTGCATGAAATCGTATCTGGAGCCTGAGATGGATGACGTGCCACTCCTGGGGAAGGACAAACTCAACCGCCGGGCCTCGTTCCTCAAAGCCACGTGGGGCAACGACAGGATCCATCAGGTGGACGAGACAAAGCCCTCCACGTCCAAGTCTTCCAACCGCGTGGAAATGCCCGACCTGTTTCCTCGGGTGGTGGTGGCCAACCCAAAGCCCCACAAGCTCTACGGCAGTCTGGGGCACAACCTGTCCTGCTACCCTTTGGCTGCTGAGCCTGCCTACTTGGACCCGGCCCACATGGGCTCCTACCCTTACAAGCAAAAGCTCAAGTACTCCGAGTCCACCCGGCTGCCCTCGTACAGGGAAGCCATCCTGCAGAACGCGGCCGCCCTGCGCCGCTCCTCCTCCACGGTGGTGCACAGACACTACTCCACCTACCTGAACTCGTACACGGACTTACCGGTGTATGTGGGGCCGCTGGCCGAGGGGCCGTCCCAGTTCTACGACAGCTCCAAGGACATGTGCCACTTGTTTCCCTGCACAAGCCACTGCCCGGATAACGCGGCCATGCTGCCTCGCATGAGTGACAGGCAGGTGGTTTACCACAACAATATGTTCGGGGCCTACGACAGCACCGGGAAGAGGGAAGACCCGGGCTCTGGGAGCCGAGAGCGGAGGCAGGTGTTGGTGGCGCGCAGAGTCAACAGTCCCTTTGTGCCAAAGCCCTGGGGCAGGGTATCCAGCCTGGAGTCTGAGGTCTGAGCCCCCCCCCCCATCCTTACTGGACCTCCACTAAGCTCTCAAACTGAGCCCCCTCTTAACGGGGGGGCCTCGCCTGGGGGGGTTCTCCCCTCAGTCTCTGGTTATAGCAAAAATGTAACTCTACACCGATAGTGTATTTGAGAGTGTTGACTCTCAATTATCAGTGCAATAAATATCTCGGGCAGCGACGTGTGACGGAGGAGACACTGACAAGCGAACTACTGCTGGGACTTTGTAAGCCAAAACTTAAAATACTAATAAAAGAAAAGGCAATGTTGAAAAGTATTTAATAAATAAGAATTTAACCTGTTGTTTGTTATTTAAAGGATTTTTAAAATGCTGTGTTGCTTTGTGAAAGACTTCTGGGAGACAATATACTGTAGCCTCTCAATCTGATTAAGACTTGAGACATTTCTTTTTCTCATTTTGTTATTGTTTTTTGTTTTTAAAAATCATTGCAGTGCCCTCCATTTTCCAAAATAGGTAGATAGATTATTAAGATAATTTTTGTCATCAAACAACTGACGTGTCGTCCAGGAATTTTTCTACGTCCACGACCTTGGGAAAGACCTTTCAACGTCACTGGTTATTCATGTAATTTGACTGGGATTTTAAAAAGGGAAAACCATAGTATCACGTGTATTTCCATTGTTACAATACCCTTTAATAAAGAACAAGGTCATCTCAAGGGCCTTTTGGAATCATCTGTCATCTCAATCTATATGTTAACCACGCTCTCATACTGTACGTGCTCCCACAAAGTGCTTCTTGCCATTAAAAAGGAAGAGCCTTTTATTGAACCGAGAGAAAAATAAATCTGAACCCTACTACTTCACTTGACGTGCAGCGGGAAGCGCTTCACCTCTGCAAGCAGTGATTATGAAGTCGTGCATATTGAAGTCACGAGCGCAGCATGGTTGGAATCTGACAGGCCGTTCTGGAGCAGCGGTGTAAAACAAAGGCTCAGCAGCACTATTATGATATAGTGAACAGTAAATCAACCTGCCATGTACGCAGAATGATTTAAGGTGAATCGAATGACGAGGGTGAGAAGGTATGAATGGGTTTCCAGTAAAGACAATATAACGGATAATAATTCTGTGACAAAAGACCCAAAGGACTACTGTTCCAGAAATAATAGCAATTAATGATATAATTGTCATTTTAAGACCGTTTTATGCCACTGATTAAGACTGGAGATATCATGATTCACAATACTATCCCCGACAATCATCAAAATCTCCTTAAAAACTCTTGTCAAACATACTGGAATCATTTTCACTTCAATTTTGTCAAGAAACAAATTCGTATTGCATCACAGACAGGACATCACAGACCGGACAGACAGAATTTTCCAATTCATCTGTGTGACGATATTTGCAACTAGCGCCATAATATTGGAAATTCACCACGATCAACTTATTTTATCGCGATTATTATGAAGTAAAATATTGTCTCAATATGACAGAAAATAATTATGTGGCAGCAGCGACTAATGCTACGTCCCCAGAGCCAACATGGAGTATTATCTATAGCCTCGGGGCTCGTTACAAAACAACAACATCAAACTGGAGGAGGAAGGCAAAGCCAATCCAGCCCATAATACTCACTACTCCGACATCCTTGATCATGCACATGCCAAACCACAGCACGGAGGAACGACAACAGATTTATAAAAACAAGCACAGGACAATGACATTGTAAATGTCAGAAATAGAGGGATAAATATGAAATTATAATGTCTTAGGTTGGTTTGGGTAGACTATGAATATTAACTGTTCATCATAGCCTGGGGGTCAGGAAGGTGTGAGAGAACAGACACGAGCCTCCGTAAATAATAAACAGTTATTATAATCTCACCTGGCTGTGTTCACATTGTTCAAACCAGCGTAAAATGTCAAATTAAACTTCCAACCGGTGAGCAAAGAGGGATCAACAACAAATGAAAGGAAAACTAAGGCCGAGTGAAAGACATAAAACACAAGAGACGTGACATGAAGCCACCATATGAGCAGCAGATCCTTACCTCAGTGAATGTAAACTGTCCCAGATATTTCACCGTTCAGAAGAAACAAGGTGTTTCCCAACATGTAGTCCTGCAGCAGAGGGTTCATTACAAAACATGTCACTCCTCCAAAACAGCTGTAACGAAACAACAATAAACAAATGTAAACTTCCTAATCAAATGCTAAATTAAAGTTACATTGGGCCAAGGGTGCGTTTGAGTGGAGCAGACAATCCAGTATCTGGACTAGATCAAGTTACAGTCCATTTTAATTCAAATGTACCTGAATGTATAGGAACATAATGGAAGAATCCTGAGGGAGGCAACGGGAAGATGTGAAGTCCTCTTCAATTCATTTGCTCCTTATGTTTTATTAAGCTAATTTAAAAAAGTAATAGAATAATGTGCTAAAAACAAAAGTAAGCTATAATAACTACAGTCCGTAAACACAACACTAGTGAGTTTCAGTTGTTAGTCAGCTATTTATTACAACAACGGAATTAAATTCGGTGTAACACCCGTAAACCGGGTGCCAGATAACGTTAAAAAACGAGCATGTTGGCTAACTGCTGCCTACCAACGCGATTTAGCGCGATCATTTCATCCGTTGTAATGCTAACCGGAAGTGAGAGCTAAGCTAGCAAGCTAGCTCGGACGTAGCAGTCCGTTCGCCGCCAATTCCTCCACAAATGAATCACATAACGTTACAGAAACGTCGTTATGATTAGTGCGAAATCGAGAAAACCAATATTTACCGACAAAAAATAGCGTTTATGGAGCTACTTCGGCCTTTAGATAAATAGTAATAGTACAATCAACAGCTAATACTTGTTGCGCTGTTAAAAAACAAATAATTAGGTACAATACGTGACTGACTTTCCCATAATTCCGATATCACCTGAAGGCATCATTAGTAGCAGGTTCAAGGTATGGAGGTAACACCACCGCCCGCCCTGCAGGGGGGGGGGGGGGGGGGGGGGGGGTTACAGTCCTAATGGAAAAACTAATACATTAATTAAAAACAAAACTAATAAAAAAGTGAAATAGTAAATATTATAATTATCACTATCAGTCATTAATAAATATGTTAATTCATTCATCTACGTTGCTACATATGACATAATAATAAAGACTATAATTTTGGTGATTTTCAGGTGAAAAAATGTCAAATCCCACTTCCCTTTTGTTAGATGTTCAAACTCGAAAAGTTTCAAAGGAAACTCATTAAATAGAAAAACTTTTTAAAAATCCATCATTTTATACACATTTTCCCCCAAAACTTTGAGAGATCCACACTAGAATTAAAATGTCTGACTGGACGTGAAACGTAAAGGGAAAAAAATCTATGAAAATAAAAGGCGACGAAACTATCATTTATTTTATTGGCTTCAACTCGCTGGCAAAATACGATTTTTAAAACTCAACTTAATTTTTCACCCTGACAATCTTTTTCCAACAAGACAAATAGTTAAAGCCAATTGCCGAGCCAACGGGCCGAGAGCCAAACCTTAATCCTTAAAACACACACACACACACAGCAGCCCTTAAACTCTCCCGTCAGAGCTGTGATGTCACAGCCTCGCGGTGCATCAATTCTACATATTTAAGCTCACGCAGATTTCACCAGCAGCACCAAACAACCTGACAAAACACAGATCCATGAATATGAAGAAGGTCTAGCTCCATGGGGGGGACGACACAAACGGGGCATTTAATGGTGCAGAGACGACATTTATGTATTCTGCACATCTTTCTCCTTTTTAAAAAAAAAGCTGGACTTCTGGAAAATAAAACGATTAACCTCGATCTCTTCATCCCACGTGGAGTTAAAGCTCCCACCGCCGTCCTGCTGTGAAATCCATAATATGCACAAATATTCATTTAGAGTCATTTGAGTGGAGATGATTCTAAATAAAGACAAACAGAGCTGTGTAGCGTTTGGGAATAGCTGGATTAATAAACTATATTAGGAAGCTAAACAATCAATCCATCATACTGGCTCGTGAAAAGAGTCTCCTGGTACTTCCTGTCCTGTCGGGAAACATTTTAAACAGGAATGACATTTATTATTATTTCTGTTGTTGCTGCACAAGAATGTCAATAACCGTTTCTGCAGCGACGCATTTAAATGTCCGATTGTTTTCATGGATAGGTGGATGTCTGTGCTACGACGGCGTGTTAGGGCCACATTCAGAGAAAACAAGTGTTTCATAAAGTAGCAGGTTTGTGAGTTTATTACGATGCTGCGGTTGGGCTAAGACACTAGCGGTGACTTTCACTTGTTGTCATAGCAACGGCATGTCATCGTAATAAACTCACGAATCTGCTACTTTATAAATTCCCAAATTTGCCGACTTTTTAAATCTATATATCCGATATGATAAACAAGTTGCTTGGTTCCGCTAACACAGGATGTTTTCCGTTGCTATGACAACAAGTGAAAGCTACCGCTAGCATCTTAGCCCAACCGCCCCGATCAATAAACACCCATAAGATGACAATTTGGCCTCATCACCCCTAAGGATCTTAACGAGGCATTGTCACACGTTGGGATGATTCATCAGAAAAACAAATGCGTACATTCATGGGACGTTAGCTAGCATAGATGCTGGTTGTTTATCGGAATAAACTTGCACATTTGTGACTTTTTTTCTTGAACTATTACCCCTCTCTCTCAGCTCCATTCTTTTTATTCACAGTGGCCGTGATACGCCGTCGTACTCTTTTCCGAGGAACTCAGCTGTAATCTCAGTTCTGGGTTAAACGCTCCATCTCTGTTTCCCAGAATGCCCGGCGTCGTATTGAAACGTGACCTCCTAGTTAGTCTTTCAAAGAACAGATTAAGCGCTTAATAAGTGTGAGAACTGACTCCCGGCTGAATCAAGTAATTAACCCTAAAGTAAAAAATCTCCCTGTATGAATATATGAACTCACCAGATCTCCGTTCACGTCACACGATAATAAACGACTGTAATTCTGAGGATCTGCGTGCTTTGTAACAAATTCATCGCCTCTCGCTCCGCGTGGCGAGGAAGGTGGGCCCCATGAGAGACAATTCGTTTTCACCCAGTTTTACCACATAAATACCGGACGAGATTAAATGTGAATATGATCTCACTCCTGATTCCCTCGGCACGTTGGAGATGGAGAAGGAGGCGCAGTATGAGCTGCTGATGGGAGTCAGAAGGTTTCAGCCTCCTCTTTTTTTAAAGATGGCGTCTGACGTAGCATGAAAGGAGAAAATCAGACTTTTAGATAAACTTGTTTAACAAAGAAGCAAAGAGAGTCTCAACTCAACTCAAACTTTATTTATAGAGCACATTTTACACGACCAATGGTCGACCAAAGTGCTGTACAGTTCAGTAAAACAATACAATACAATGAGAATAATAAAAATATACATAAAATACAGTAGAGTCTGTTACATACTGAACTACATTTCCCTTCTCCAGACTCTCTCCCTCCTCCTCCTCATCTTCTTCTGCTACATGACATTTGAAAAGTTAATTAAAGTACATATTGAACTACATTTCCCTTTTCAGACTCTCTTGACTTCTCCTCTCCTCCTCCTTTTCTTCCTCCTCCTCCTCCTCCTTCTTTTCTTCCTCCGGCTCCTCCTCCTCCCAGACAACGTGTTTAATCAAACAGCTGGATGGTTTTTGCAGCTGGAGGAGAGCCTCCGTGACCCTGATCCTGGATCTTATCTCATTAGCTCAGACAGGATGAGTTGGACCCACGAAGACTGGACTAAGCAGGTGGGGGGGGGGGGGGCTGTCTGTCTGATGCATCCTTGAACTCCCCTTCCAACGGCGCCGATGACAGCAGAGGGAACACAGCGAGCCGCGGGGGGGTGGACGAAATAACGGAAACACATGAGAAGGAATGTCTGAACGCATCACTGCTAAAAGATGTCTGATAAACGGCTCCTCTGTTGTTTATTTAAAACAGGAGGAGGAAGAACAGGAAGAGGAGGAGGAGGAGGAGGAAGAACAGGAAGAGGAGGAGGAGGAGGAGGAGGAAGAAGAACAGGAAGAGGAGGAGGAGGAGGAGGAGGAGGAGGAGGATGGTGGGCTGCAGACACTTCATACATACTACAGTTCATAGTATGTATGAACTATGAACTGTTATCATCAAAGAAACAGAGTTGGACCTAATATTAAAATGCAGGATTGAGGTTAAAGATCAATATGATCCGATCGGATTAATGACCATTTATTAAATCAGCTCAGGACAGGCTGGGGGGGGGGGGGACGCTGGGGGACCGGCCCCCTGGTGGTTCCAGTCCGGCCTCCAGCCGGTCCTCCTGGTCCACATGGGCTCCGGCTTTACATCGAGGGTCCAGATGCCTCGGCTTCTGGACCCCGGGGTTTAGTCGGCAGCCCCCGAGCCCGTGTTGGCTCTCGGGGGCCGTGGGCCGGGGGAACCGGGGCCAAGGAGTCCCTCGGCGGAGCAGATTGTTGGCCGTCACGGAGCCCGATTTCCATCCTTCATTATCCAAATCCTGCAGATCAGGTCAGGATCCCACCGGGGAATCCTCCGGACGAGGAAACGACCGCCGTGGAGAGGATGGACACAGATCTACGACATGATCGCTGAACTGTAAATGGTATTAAATTAACAAGAATGATGAGACTGTGTGTGTGTGTGTGTGTGTGTGTGTGTGTGTGTGTGTGTGTGTGTGTGTGTGTGTGTGTGTGTGTGTGTGTGTTTGTGTGTGTGTGTGTGTGTGTGTGTGTGTGTGTGTGTGTGTGTGTGTGTGTGTGTGTGCAACATGAAAAACACACACGATACATGTTTCTCTTCTTTGTGCCTCCTGGCAACAATTTAGACGTTTTTACTCCTCGGGTCACCTGACTCATCTTTAACAAACGTGAATCCCTCCGGTGAGGTGAGAAACGTCAGCGTGTAAATCTGTTTCCTGTCGGGGATTCGACCTCGTGACCTTGACGAGTGTTAACGCTTCGTTAATTAAACCGCAGTTCCATCAATTAAACTAAAGCAGCGAGACGTTTGGAAACACAGCTGGTTTTACAGCCTCCTCCTCCTTCCACTGGTCCTCCTCCTCTGGTTCTCCTCCTCCTCCTCCTCTGGTTCTCCTCCTCCTCCTCTGGTCCTCCTCCTCTGGTTCTCCTCCTCCTCCTCTGGTCCTCCTCCTCTGGTACTCCTCCTCCTCCTCTGGTCCTCCTCCTCTGGTTCTCCTCCTCCTCCTCCTCCTCCTTCCACTGGTCCTCCTCCTCTGGTCCTCCTCCTCTTCCTCTGGTCCTCCTCCTCTGGTTCTCCTCCTCCTCTGGTCATCCTCCTCCTCCTCTGGTTCTCCTCCTCTTCCTCTGGTCCTCCTCCTCTGGTTCTCCTCCTCCTCTGGTCATCCTCCTCCTCCTCTGGTTCTCCTCCTCTTCCTCTGGTCCTCCTCCTCCTCCTCCTCCTCCCTCCTACTCTGGTTCTCCTCCTCCTCTGGTTCTCCTCCTCCTCTGGTCATCCTCCTCCTCCTCTGGTCCTCCTCCTCTTCCTCTGGTCCTCCTCCTCCTCCTCCTCCCTCCTCCTCTGGTTCTCCTCCTCCTTGCATGGTTTACATCTGTTCTAACAGATATCAGGATTCCGGCGATGTTTGCTGCTGACTGATATATATATATATATATATTTATATATATATATATATATATATATATATATATATATATATATATACTGTATATATATATGATATATAACTGATGACGTCCATCTCGATAGAGACGCAGTAACAAACCGGCCGACTCCTCCGTAACTGAACTCTCAGCGTCCGCGCGTTGAATAAATGTTCCTCACATCCATAAATCCAGATGCTGAGCGTCGCTCTGAGAACGGAGGAAGAAGAAGACCAACTCTACCGGAACAGGAAGTAAATGTTTTCGTCTTATCTTGAACTCCAGTCACGACGTTGCGATGCTTAATGTTCGCACATAAATCAGGTGGAGAAACGAGGTGTAGCTTTATATTGACACGATGCTTGAGTGAGTCGAATCCTCAGGAACATTATTTCTCGGCTGTGTTTGAATTCATCAAGCGTTTTATTCAATGCTAACTTTGAATAATCGACAAATTAATTACAGATTAAACTTGAGCCCAGAAATCATGTGATTAAAGCCTCCACTCGACGCTCAAAGCCGATTGGATAATAATTCATTGTACTGTGGAAAAAAAGGATTTGTATTCTCGGCTGCTATTGTTAGAACATTTTTACACATGAGAACGTCTTAATGAAAAAACGACGGCGTATTAGAGCGACTGGAGGAAAAAAATAATAAAAAATATAGAGCTTGTGATAACAAGGGGGGGCAGAAGGGGGCGGGGCTTAGCCTCTGGTGTGTGGTGCCTTTGCATTCATACGTACAATGATTTCTGATTTATGGATCAGCTAATCAGTGATGTCATCGGGGATCGACCTCATCGCTTTGTTTAATCCTCCTGCGTTGCAGCGTCTTTGGTCCTGGCCGGTGCAAGGGGGGTCTTCCTCCCCTTCCTCCCCCGTTTCGTCTCCCATGTGCATCAGATGGGAGAGAGAAAGACGTGAGAACTTTGTTCCCTTTCTGACGATGAGACGGATCAAAGCTGGTTCAGGTTTTTGAGTGTGTTTGTATGCATGCTGGGAAGCCTGCAAGTAATCAAGGTAAAATCAATAAAAGCTTAATGTTCCCCGCAATGTCAACATGTCTATCCATTTGACCTCCCCCCTCCTCCCCCCTTCATTTATTTAAAGGACCGGCTTTCCAGAATGACTTCACCGAATCCTGAAGCTGAAGATGAAATTGAAATGCAGCTCAGCAGTTTGTGAAAGTGTAAAAAGGTCCCAGAACGTTGTGATAGAAGAATTTGATGACCACCGCCACGGATTTGGTACTAAATGAAGACTTTTTGAAGATGAAAAATCCTTCCAAAATACAACATTGAGTCGCCAAAACCCTGAGGAACACCATAGAAGAAGTCAAACTGTTGATTTTCGGTGATTTCTGCAACAATTGCATTTTATTCCGGCGGTTGGGCGAGTTGTTGACCTTTGTTGTTCACAGTTGTGCAGATCGCTCCGTGCTCCTATTGGTCAAAGTGACCGCCGTGTCATGGACGTCTAAAAACAAACAAAGATCTTAGACTTGCCGTTGCTTGTTGCCCGCGACGCTCGGTACCGTTCCTCCACTGAGTAGAGACAGTCGTCTGCATAGAATCGAGCCGATGCGGTGAGCGCAGGACTTTCACCCAGGAGGCCAATGTTAGTGTCCCATGTGAACCATTAATTGCATTTATTGGTTGTTTTAAACTGTAATTTCCAGGCAAACCATGATGTAACTGTTGTTCCAGACGCCTCGGACACTCTGCTGGTCTGAAACGATCCCTTCTGATCAACACAACCATCAAACCGACCGTGTAGCCGAGTTAAAGAAACGGCTTGTATGTCGGATTTAAAAAGCGTTAAAGAAAGTCAACAGCAGCCGTCGCAACGGACATCAATCAGCCGCCGGAGAGCAACATCATAAACAATGCCACGTCTTCCAAAATTGTCTCCAAGGCCAGGAAGTGTAGTTACAGTAAAAGTACAGCCCCCCCCTCCGGATGGCGCCATCCATCAAACCAGGACTGATCCATCAGACCGGACCTGATCCATGAATTGTTCTGTGCTCCGGAGTTAATGAGGCCGCGGTCTGCTGACAAGGAATCGACTCGTCCTCGCGCTCTCCGATGGATTTCACCATCACAGACATTACAGATGGTTGACTCCTGATCATTTTTTTTTTTGGTATTGATTTTTTCCGTCACAAGGCCGAAGCGTGGCAGGGCCAACGAGGCAGGAGAAACGACCACATAAATCTGCTGCGAGGCGTGGTGCGTCGGACTCGTCCCGCAGACAAAAAGATCTGGTCTTTGATCTTCCTTCTTGCATCTCCAACGTGCATTTTTAAAACAGATGTTCTCCGGAGGAGTCACTCTGGCACATTTAAAGACACCCGTGTGATCGATGCACTGCAACTCAGCAGCTCTGCAATGAATTCTGCCTTCTTCAAATGTCTAACTTCCCCGCTAGCAGAAAATAAACTTCCGTCTTTGCAGGAAGACAGGTTCAGACAACAAGACCACTTAGATTCACGCTAACACACTTTACTTTTAGTTCTGCTGCGGACAGAACAGCCTTAGGTTGACTATTAACCCTTTTTAATAAAAAAAACGTGGTCCACAAACCAACGGGTGACGTCACCATGACGACGTCCACTTCTCTGACTGAGCTGCTTTATCGAGGTTACCACAGGTCCTTTAAAGGCCCAAAAGATTATAATCCAAGACTCAAAGTCCTCTTCCTGTTTGCATTTTGTCTGAAGACGTGTGTGAAATATATATTTTAATGTAAACTCAAACAACGTCTCCTCTCACATACTGAAGGTTTACAAGCCATTTGTTTCTACTGCGTTGCACATTTCATTACAAGCTAAGAGCTTTACGTTTAAATGCATTGAACAAAAGACAACATGTATATAATAAATAAGATGGAAATAGTGAAGAACAGCAAAAAAGAGAGACATCAGAGAGAGCGAGAGACATCCAGTGTGAGTGGGAGAGTTACAGCTGAGGGTTTACAGCTGAAGTGGAAGTTTCTCCCGGAGGAAATCAGCGAGGAAGTAGAATCCATTTACGTCTTCACTCCACCCGACTGCAGAGGAATCACCCTGCAGGACCCCCGACCTTCGCCGCACTCCACCTGCCATAAAGCCTGTTTTCAATTTAGCCGCCCACTTTGTGGCGGACGTTAGAGCGCGGCGAGGCTTCGGGGGGGCGGAGGGTATAACGCTCGCCGACACGTCCATGAATCCAAATAAAAAAACAAACGGGACACGAACAAACATCCAGTCTATTGCTGAACTCCCCCGGCAACAAGACCCTCACCGTTTACAGGAAACGAGTCCGACTCTCCGACCAGACTTCAACACAACCAGCTGAAGTGAAGCCAACGCTGGAGCGCCTTAAAGCTGCATTCAAAGCAGCTTCACACCAGAATCCAGATGGATCCAGATCCAGTAAAGTTGCTGCTCTGCCTGCTTTGTGTTCATCAGAGCCACCCGTCGCTCTTCCCACAGTCCAAATATGGTCACTTCCTTTCTACTGACCAAAATGCTGATCTTTCGGCTTCAAACCAACAGTAACGTTACCATGACAACGTCCACTTCTTATAGACAGACTGTGGGTCAAACATTAGAGTTGCATTTGAACTTTGTATGGAAACATGTTCTATAAGAGTATTTGAATGTATTTATATTCTTTTACTAAATGATACCAACGTTGTTCCCGACAGCAGAGACGTGTGTCTGATAGAGCTTTTAATCTGTTAAGCAATTAAAGGATGTTGACATAAAAGAATGGGAAGAAAATCAATTAACCAACAAGAAGACGGAGAAAAGGAAAAAAAACAATATTGACATTTTCAAACCAACTCCTCCACATGGTCGCCGCCGTTACCCACGGCAACAGGGTTTTTGTTTGGTATTGAGTGGGATGGATGATGTGATGAAGGGGGGGGGGGGTCGGCGTTTCCTCTCCACACAGAGAGAAAGCAAACCGACGGCTCAATGAAGGAAAACCAGGAGAGTTCAAACGGAAGCTTCAGACCAAACAGAATCACAGAGCCGGCGTTTAATCTCCATCCTGTGAGGCCGACACTTTAATGGGTGTGTGTGTGTGTGTGTGTGTGTGTGTGGTGTGTGCGTGTGTGTGTGTGTGTGTGTGTGTGTGTGTGTGGTGTGTGCGTGTGTGTGTGTGTGTGTGTGTGTGTGTGTGTGTGTGTGTGTGTGTGTGGTGTGTGCGTGTGTGTGTGTGTGTGTGTGTGTGTGTGTGTGTGTGTGTGTGTGTGTGTGTGTGACACTTTGCCCTTCCTTGTTCCCTACAGGGTTTTTTTATTCTACACACATCTCTTCTCTTCGCTCGCCCTCCTGACTCCCTCTAACTCAGTTTTGATCTATTTTTTATTATATTTTTTTTATCCTTTTTTTTTTTTTTGCAGACTACGTGGAAAAAAATGTTTCAAAGTCACCACGGCGACGAGGTCAAACGTTTCCCTCACATCCCAAACGCAACGCTGAGAAACTTAGAACAACCGCCGCTGTTTTATGGATCATCAGCTGTTGTTGCGTCATATTCCTCAGATATGCAAATTAATAAGAAATGGTGGGAATATTCAGAAGTTTTATCATGTTTTCTTCTTCTGCTGCAAATGGTGATTAGAATGTGGATGTTCTTTCAAATGTGCGGACAGAATTTTCTATGTGCAACATTAGCAGAGTTATGGCTCTCCACGGGTGACCTTTGACCTTTAAAGCTACTCTGTTGGACTTTCATTCACTTTCAGGTGAAAAAACACGTCAGTAAATTAAAGTGAGCAAAAACATCACGAGCATGTTAACGAAAACACCAGCAAGTAAAAATATTAATTTCCCGAATCAATGAATCGATGAATTGTGTGTTTTTTAATACGTCATTTAAATGCTTCTTTAATGAATCTGTGATTTGTAAACGATAATTAAAGTATTAATGACTTCACGGATCGTAAACGGGCGCCTCGCTGCACGGCCGTAAACGTTTGGCTTCATTAAATCCGGCCGTTTACTCCGATGACACCACTTCCTGTCTGACGGAGCAACAGATACTTTACCTGATATTCATCAGCGTCCAACATTCACCAAACTTTTTTTTTTTTTTTTTGGAACGGCCACCATCTGTCTTGACCCACCCGCCGCCGCCGCCGCCGCCGCCGCCGCCACCGCCGCCGCCGTGTGAGGAATTGATATCCGGAGCTCCACCTGCATGGAAGAAAGGCAAAAAAAAGATGAATATATGCGAATTATAATAGAAACATGTGCTACATCATGCATTGGGGCGGTCGTCCGTGTCACCTGGATCCTCGTTGTGATTTCGGTCCTCCAGGAAGTCGCTGCTCGCCGAGCGGCGCCCGATGTTTGGATCAATAAGCAAAAACAAATGATTCTGGAGAAACGACAGAAAACGCTCCTTGATGTGTGTTTGAGAACAGCTGTTCTGAGACACAGAAGTTTGTTCCCCGCTGAGCATCTGCCTCTGCAAATTGATTACCCAGGAGGGGGGGGGGGGGGGGGGGGGGGGAGGAGGGGGGGGGAGTAGGGGCAGACCCCGACTCCACCGCCGCCACACTACCACAGCTGCTGCTTTCATTAGGAGTTGAAAGCAAGCAAGTCTGCTGTTTTCCCCCCGATACACACACCTACACACACACACACACACACGCACACACACACACACACACCTACACACACACACACACACACACGCACACACACACACACACACCTACACACACACACACACACACACACGCACACACACACACCTATTCCTATACACCTATCAGCAGGACGTTTCTCTGCAGTTCTTCATGAATGTGTCTTCTTCCTTTTTTACGACCTGGAACAGCTCAGGTGTATTTTCATTAAAACTCATTTAATATTGAGTTGTATTAATGTGTGCAGGCGAGGAGGCCGGCCTGCAGCTGGAGGGTCACATGGTCAATCTGTTCAAGATGATTTCATCTTAACTTGGGTCGGTTCATTTGTGTGTAAAACTAGATCCTGGTTTCCCCAACACTTCTTTTCTTTCTCACCGAGGAAGTCGAGGAAGAAACGAGTCAAACGTCTCCGGGCAGGAAATTGGTCTCTGGTTCATCCCGTCTGCCTTCCTTCCTCCGATAGCTAATTAACTTCTGCACTTTCAACACAATTGACCTTCGAGTCGTTCTCTGACGTCTCCGGAAGCAAACGTCGATCAGTTAGCTCGGATGAACGCGGTCTCTCTGCTCTGGGAGTCAAAAAGGAAGTTGTGAGGTCGGAATCCGTCTTCTAAAATACAAACTTCTGTCTTCTTTCCCAAACCAACATAATTCCAATCGAGTGTTGTAGCACGACTTCCTCCGACCTCGACCCTGAACATCTCCCCCCTCCTCCGGATCCTCCGGATCCTCGGCCCTCGGGGGTCCGGACGGGAAGGAGGATGACGGGAGGATTTGTGTCTCACAAAATACGACTAATGAGATTTCATCGTCATCAATCTCTCAGATTTAATCTTCGAGGCTGACGGCCGTTTAAAAAAAACAAAACACCAACAATAATAATTGCTTTCGGCTGCAACGTCCAGAAACGCATCAATCCTGTCGCATGACTCAACGTCCAGATTTATTAGGAGGCTAATTTCTAGATGATCAGCGCTGTGAGAACCTCGGATCACCTCGGATTACCTTGGATCAGCTCGGATCAGCTTGGATCTAGACTAGCAGTGGCGTGCACAGGTAGACACTAGGTGGTGCTAAAGCACCTGCCCTTGCCCTCTGGACCAAGCAAGTGCCCTTTTGAAAGTTCGTTTTTTTCACACAAAGAAACACGAGACAATCCGGTCAATTTTCAAAATAAAAGCAGTGTGAACGCGCCTCAGTTGCCAAGCTGCAACTTGCATTTATTTGTCTCTGTTGTGAAGTAGCCGGTTTCAACGCCACACAGCTGGGCATAAATTATCGGCTGCTCACAAGCTAGACGCTACCCAAAATCAGTAATAGATATGACGTGATGATGACCACCAGTAGAGTTTGTCATTGGTATCCTACAGCATGTGAATCTATCTGTATACTTACTTAAGATGAATATTTAGTAGGCTATTGTATAGGTTTACATTAGGCTAGGCCTACATAATTAACACTTGCAGTAATGTATTTGCTAAATGACAAACAGGCAATACCCAATTGCCTGCAGAAAAAGTAGCCCTGTGCCTTGTTGAAATATTTTTTCAACAAGGCACAGGGCTACTTTTTACTCTTTTTATTTACCAATTGCAGCATAATGCCTAGAAAGGAGAGGATAAGAAGGGAAAAAGAAAGGGAGCTACAGCAGGCAGCCCAGGGGAGCAGCTCTGTGGGAAATAAAATAATAGCATATAACGTTCAACATGTGCCTGTAATGTTTATTTATTTTTTAAATCTCACACTGCTATAATAAGGCAGCCGTCAGTTCTACATGCCGCATAAAGTGCCCTTATTTTTCACTGAGCACCTGCCCCCCAAAATGTCTGTGCACGCCACTGTAGACTAGTACCCCCAGCCCCCCGTGTGTGATCACAACGAGGCCTGCAACAGAACGGATGAGGAAACATGACATGGCGATGTGCTCATCCATAACGCTGCAGGCAGACATCCCATAATTACTGGTGAGCATCAGCATGGATCATGGCGGCGCTGAGCTTCCTGGTTGGAGACGACACCGATCACAACCTTAATGAGTCCCACTTAGCACCGGCGGCTAGTTAGCTCCCAGTCATCAGTCAGGTCAGAGGTCAAACCAGCCGAGGGAAACACAAACTGACACGCTTTCCTTTCTTCAGCTGTTTGCAGAACAAACAGTGAATATACATTATTATTATTATTATTATTATTATTATTATTATTATTATTGGTGTGTGTCGGTAAAATAATCTGGATTATTGTCTTCCAGCATGGTGAAGGTTTGTTTATCAGCTTCAGAGAAATAAAAAAAACATAACAATAAACACAGTTCAACATTTTGCATGTGACACTTTTTTTGGTTCGTGATTTTAAGTATTTTATATATTTTTTCTATTTATTTATATTTTAGTCTTTTTCCTAAATGTCTTTTTTAGTCAACTGTCTTAATTAGTACTATTATTATTTGATTTAATTAATTTGATTAATTAAAACATTAATTCAATAATTAATTACTTTATTCTTGCATTTGTTTTGTTTTTTTCATTTTTATTTATGTCTCGGTTTTGAACGTTGAACGATGTTTTATCGTGTTTGCAACTGGAAGGTGTGTGTGTGTGTGTGTGTGTGTGTGTGTGGGTGTGAGTGTGTGTGTGTGTGTCTGGGTGTGTGTGTGTGTGTGTGTGTGTGTGTGTGTGTGTGTGTGTGTGAGTGTGTGTGTCTGGGTGTGTGTGTGTGTGTGTTGGTTTGACTGATTAAAAGTCCAACTCTGTCCGATTGTTTCCTCCGTTTCATTTCCTTTTCTCCGACTCTGTCACGAAGCGAAAAAGTTAGAGAAAGTTAAATTCTCCTCAAATCCACAAAAAAGGTCTGAAACTCATTTGCATCGTTTCTCCGACTTCGTTAGAGTCCGTTTGGTATTCGGGGCCGAACTCATTTGTTAAAATGTGACACAAAAAAGTGAGTAAAATACATTTCCGGGAACCGAGCAGACGATGAGGGCGATGACATCATCGTGATCTAACCATGACGACTTTGCTCGAAGGGTCGCCACATAATCCATCATCCAGCCGATGACTGATCTGTCCACAGTTTCCCTTTAAGGTGTAACCCGACACCGATGTGAGAAAGTTCCCACCGCTCTCTGCCGACACTTTCCCGCGTTTTAATTGGGGAGCAAAGAGCGAGCCGCCCTCAACGCCAATTAGGAGCCGGCGTGGACGACAGGAGTTAAGAGAAGCTCAGGTGGAATTCGGAGGACAGCCCCGGCGCTCGTTGTTCCCACGGCCCACAAACGCCACAGGGGCATCAGAGGAGATTTAACCAAGACGGTTCCCATCTTCCTCGGGGGAACGAGAGTAAATCTCTGGATAAATATCGTGTCACGTCTCCGCCATTAAACACGGGAAGTGTCTCAGATCAGCGAGACGCTTGTTCATCAAACGGACAAACGCGTGGATCACGGCGGGCGCGGTCGGGCCGGATATTAAAACCATATTTCAGCGTTGTAGCGGCGGATCCTTCCGACTGACGGATTCACGTCGTCCTCTGCTGCCGCTTCGGTCCGTCTCACCGATCAATGCAACAAAGGAAATGAGCTTCTTCAAAAAACAGACTCATAAGATATCCGGAAACTTAAGTTAAAGAGGCAGCTCATAAATAAAATGAAAAAGTGTTTACTCTCATCTGGAGCCGTGGAGAAGTAGAGTCATTTTTCTCATAGACTTCTATACAATCAGAGGAGGCGCCCCCTGGTGGCCAGCAGAGAGAATGACCGTTTTAAGGCACTTCAGCCTTGGCTTCAAAACAGTGTAGGAGGACAAAAACCTGAAATAAAAATGAAAACATGAGCAGAAATTAGATTTAATGCTTCAATTATTAAATCTTTTTTCAATGCAAACTGCTTATTTGCATATTGGAGAAATAATATATTATTATAATATATATCCTGGTACCCGCCGTTAAGCCGCCTCATCGGACGCCGAGGTCGGCGTTAGCGGTCCAGGAGTCATGCAGGGACGTGGATGGGGGGAGGACGGGGGGAGGACAGGGGGGGAGGACAGGGGGGAGGAGGGGGTGATTAACACAGCACCTCGAGACTAATTACATACGACATCCAAAGCCTGCCGTCAATTTGTAGCCGACACACATGAGCTGAGGCAGGGCTGACCCAGACCAAGGGCAAGGCAGCGGAGGAAGGAAGACAAGACGGGAGCTTTATTATTTAAATATTAAATATTCATATCTGAGTCCTGAATATCTTTGGGGATGTTTTTACTGTTTCCTGATATTCATTTTTAATTATTTTTAATTGACAAGCATCAAATGTGTCACACAATTCAAACCAGATAAAAAATAGGAAGGGGGGGGGGGGGGGGGGCAGCAACAGGGCTGTACACATAGCAGGAAGCAGCCGAGGAGGACGGGGACATGGGGGCGGGGGGGGCCAGGGGGGGACAGATGGCTCCAGATGAAAGAGGACGGGTTCATTTGAACCGCCGCCCTGAATCCCAAATGATGCTCCTTTAAAAAATTCAAAGACGCGGCGACAGATTGAAGGTGGAGGCGACGGGGGTTTAATTGGGAGCACAGACGTGTGAATCCACCGGGGGGCGCCGAAAAAAGGGACGCCATCAATTACTAGAAACCTCTTCAGAGTATTGGACCGCCGAGGACAACAGACACCTGTGAAGCATAAACAGGTGCTTCTTTGTGATGACTCAGCAAATTAACTCTCGTCTATAGATTGTGCTGTCAATCAATCGGGGATCAATCAGTCGTTTCAACACTAACTAAGAGTCTGTGATGATGATGTCACACTTCAGGATGTTTCCTCGTCACGACTAAACAAGCCTGCAACCGAATAACGGGGGACTTTTATTGTGAAGTTTTTTTACAGGAAATGAAATGTGTTTAAAGTTTAATTATCTGAGTTTTGTTTGGCGGCAATTCTTCAATAAAAACAAAGACGGCAGGGAGGAAAAATACAAATAAAATGAAGGACTTTTATTGTGAAGAATATAAGAAATGAAATGTTTTGATTTTGGCCACAAAAGCTGTTGTTTTGTTTTTTACACAAACTGAATTAATTTCATTATATTCAGTGTCATTTATATTTATTTTAGTTATAATAATAATACATATTTAAAGCTCCCCGGTCCGCTGCGTCCTCGTGTCCGCTGTTCCAACGCGGCCGTTTCAGCAGCATCATCACTCTGTCGGTTTAAGCCGCCGTCATTTACAACCGCTTTGCATTCTGACGGCGTCCTAATGAGGCGGCGTGGAGGTGAAACGCCATCCAGACTGTGTCACTTAATCCTCGCTGGACGTCCTCACGGAGCTCCCGGGACAAAAAACGCTGCGTCACCTTTTGACCTTCGGTCATCAGAGGAAGCCGCCGTCGTAAAATATGGAGAAACTACGAGTGAATCAGTCATATAAATCTATATTTATGTTTCATTATTGATTATTAACTGTTTTAATGTTTGTTGCTGATGGAGGAGACGTCGTCTCCATGGATACATAATTAATAAAAAGACATTCTGATCCATGAAAGGGAATTTAAAGAAAAAAAACGTCTTTTTTCAAGCCAATTAATTTCTTCGACACACGGTCGTCTCCACGCCTTAATGTCTGATTTCCACTCTGACACTGGATTTTGATTGGCGGCGGCCTCGTTGCCCTCGGTGACGACACTTTAAATATTAAAACGATTAACGGAGTTCACCTTCCAGGTGGGTTTTCACCCCGATGAACTGAACCCCCCGACGTGGAGGAGAATCCCAACGAGGCGACTCGGCGTTTAACGGCTGATTGACAGCCATTAACTCTCTGACTCTCGTTAGCAACATGTTATTCATTATCAGCATCCTCGGCCCAACTCCCGTCCCCCAGAGGATGATCCCGTGTTCGGGAGGTGAAAATAACGTAATGTTGGCGTATGGACTAGTCTCAGGAATGGGTCTCAAGACTTCTCAGGACTGGTCTCAGGACTGGGTTTCAGGACTTCTCAGGACTGGGTTTCAGGACTGGACTCAGGACTGGTCTCAGGACTTCTCAGGACTGGGGCTCAGGACTTCTCAGGACTGGGTCTCAGGACCTCCTTCTGAAGGTCTTGTTTCGGAAAGAGGACATCTTAAATCCTTAAAAAGGCATCGACTTGTTTTAGAAAGTAGCTGCTGAGACGGTTCGTCACCGTCAACGGGTCCAGAAGAGGACCGGCTCTGAGATCTGTCACTGCCTCACTAAGGACAGACCTGGGATCAGTTCTCTCTCCGACCGGAGGAAGAAACAAACATCGCGAGGTTCAGATGAACATAAAACTTTATTTCCTTTCTTTGTGAATCATAGAAAATCAAACAGCGGTAAACAGAACGACAGAAATGTAAACAAATACCAGAAACATGAAGGAAAACGACAATAAACTTAAAGGCAAGGATTCATATCAAACACATTTTTGGGGAAACGATGATTGTCAGTTTGATGGATGATGGCTTCTTAGCAGGAAAAAAACTGGGCGAGAAAATAAAGCCCATAAAAAAAGAAAAAGGCACATTTCACGACTCTGAACAAGAGTCACCAGAACAAACACATTTCACGTGTTTTAACGTCGACTCGTCACAAACTCACGTGGAATCCTCCACGGAAACATCCATTCAAGTGTTTTTGTGTCTTTTCATTCAACAAACGGATAAACGACGTACAATAACGATGTTTGTGATCTCTGACGCGTTTCTACGTTACCGTACTTGTCTCCTGGGTCTGTGGTCCCCCAGAGGTCTAGATAGTAGACCACATGAGTCCAGACCAGACTATGTGGAGAACCAGAGACTGTCTGTGGTCCAAACAACAAGGTCTCTGCTGTATTTATGTCTAGATGACCTTATTTGGAGTGTTGATGGAGCAGCTACAATGTTAGCGTAGCCTAGCACCATCAACCAGACTCCATTCAGAAAACCAGCGTTTTAACAGTAGTTATCTTGTGGTCTTACAGACAGACCTAACAAAGCATGACTCAGCACTTTTTACTGATCCCCATCATGATGGAGTTATTTCAGCATCCTTTCCATCTGGTTATTGATATTAAATCACAGATAAATACTTTATTCTGGTTCCTCCAGCTGTAGTAAACCAGCAGATGTACATCAGCTGATGACTTAACGGAGCTGTTTTTAAATTAAAGGACGGCGTCCCGTCACAAGGCCAAAGATCTGCTTTGTGGCGGCGGATTCAAGGTTCACAAAAACACACAAAAAAATGTCCCAAGCAGAAATACTGACCATATGTGACCAGGGCGGAAACAGGAATGCATCATGGGATATGTAGTATCCAGGATGTGTGATCAGTTAAATTACCCTCAGTGAGAAAATGTGCTTCTAGATGCAAAAATAATAAAATATCTCGTCACCCTAAAGCCTTTAAAACAAGGTAAAGACAACATTTTCAACCAGCTCTCATATCAAACCAGATTATATCTATTTTTAATATTGTGATATTTATATTATTGCATTTTATACAATAAAAACTCTCTATAAGATATTTATGGACAACGTGAGATGGAATTATTTTAACCGCATCCTTGTGCTTATTTACCGATTTAAATCCATATTCATACACAACGAAAGTGTACTTTTTTTCATTCCGGCGGTAAATTTTCCAACGTCAACAAACGCAGCGTAAATGTAACATTTTTTTTAAATGTGGAGACTCGATTTAAACATCATGAAGGAGAAACACGGCGCTGCTGCTACGTTAAGGTTATCAGAAATTCAGATTTTTTTGTGGCCAAATGTTTTTTTTCTTTCTAGAAATGATTCTTTAGATTCTCCAGATTACACACTGTGAATATTTTTAAGAGGAACTACTTTCTACTGAAGAAATAGTCCTCTAAATGCCAACGGGGGCGTGAAAAAAATAATTTCCATTTACTTCCATTCTAAATGTTGTTTGGCAAAAAATACTTTGGAAGGAAAATAGGTTTTATGTTTTTGCACCAAACCAGTGGGATTTGGTGCCATCTAGTGGCGATTGCAAACAGGAAAACACTCCAGGCTCCCGTAGGAACATGGCGGCCGGCTCATTCTCAGCTAACGGAAACATTTTTAAGGCGATTTCACAAAAAGAAAACGAACGCATTAAAATAATATCCAATTTCTGTCAATAGACCACCTTAAATACACGACACTGTACCTTTAAGAAGAATGCCCATCATGTTCACACAACAAACAGAGGTCTAGATAGTAGACCACATTAGTCCAGAGACCAGACCAGACTATGTGGAGGAACCAGAGACTGTCTGTGGTCCAAACAACTCTGCTGTATTTATGTCTAGATGACCTTATTTGGAGTGTTGATGGATCAGCTACAATGTTAGCGTAGCCTAGCACCATCAACCAGACTCCATTCAGAAAACAAGCGTTTTAACAGTAGTTATCTTTTGGTCTTGCAGACAGATCTAACAAAGCATGACTCAGCACTTTTTTTTTACTGATCACCATCATGATGGAGTTATTTCAGCATCCTTTTCATCTGGTTATTGATATTAAATCACAGATCAATACTTGATTCCTCCAGCTGTGGTACACCAGCAGATGTAAAACTAAAATGATGGTTTGGTAAATTTGCTGCATGTTTGGTTTGAAGGTTTGAATTAGAAGTCGGCCAATTAGAATGCTAAAAAACTGAAAGACAACATGAAACACGAGGGCAATAACGAAGTTATAAAAAGGCACAACTACCGAGTGTCAGTGAACTCAGCATCACCAAACCGGCCACCCTTCCCTCCCTCCCTCCACGGCCGTAGATCACATGATCCCGTGGGGTGTCGGGGAGCCGTGATGGATACATGGAGGCCCCGGCTAGAGTGGTGAACGGGTGCTGAGCGGTAAAGACGGGGAGACATGGCCTGTGTGTGAACCGCGGGAGTGAGAGCCGGTGATAAACAGAGCTGGACGAACCGATCCGTCAGAGGATCCGTCAGAGGATCCGTCAGAGGATCCGTCAGAGGATCCTCATCGTTCACCGGGGACGAGGAGATCGGAGGCAGCCGCCGCCGCCGCCGCCGCCGCCACCGCCTGAGGGATGGACGTCAGCCACCAGGAGAGCGATCATCCCTTCGTTGCTCTCAGATTTCATCATCATGTTGACAGCGGTTTAGCAACAAGACAGGATCCTGGACTTGACTGGTCTTTCATTAATGTCTTTATGGGGGACATTTGGCCCCCGAAGGTCCCAGAGGAGCCTTTATTTATATATATTTTTTTATTTACAGAATCTAAAATAAAGAAGCAGGACAACGTGTTTGTTGGATCTTCAAACAGCGTCCGACACACTTTTTAAAAAAAGTTGTTTTGTGCAAATCCTTTGCAAAAACCTCAGAACATATTTTAATAAATGATCCTTTTCATTTCCCTTTCATCGTCATCATGCAGCTTTTTTTATGTAGCAAAAAAACAAAACAAAAAAATATTTGGTCCCTTTTTTTCTTTGTTCTAATTTGATAAATTACTATTAACTATACGACGGCGTATTAGGACCACTGTAGGAAACAAACCTAGCCGGGAGAGGAGGGCAATATTCAATATTCATTTTCCCGCCTAAAGTGGCAAATTTGTGAGTTTATTCAGATGCTAACAACCAGCATCTATGCTAGCTAACTTCCTGTGAATGTACATTTATGTTTCTGATGAATCATCCCAACTCAACCGTTTTATTGTATTTTTTTTCTCCAGTGGCCCAAACACGCCATCGTATAACTACCTTTTGATATATGCAAGAAGAAGTCCCATAAAAAGGCACGCTGTCCAACCAGCAGCGAGCAAGGCCTCGTGTTCGGGGGGGGAGGGAGGGAGGGAGAGAGAGAGAGACTGGCCAAACGTTTCGGTTTTTCCGGAGAGTTCCTGGAACGGCGAGGTCTCACTTCCGGGTGTCGGTGAGGATGATGTTGGCGGTGACGAAGAGGAGGCAGGATCCGGCCCACAGCCAGACGAACCACACCCAGAAGGAGTGGCGGAAGGGCGAGCGGTGCTTGTTGACGGCGTCCCGGCCCACCACGGGCTCCAGGTGGCGCCGTGAGAGGTACACCAGGCAGGCGGGCACGATGTACTGGATGCCCGTGCCGGCGTAGGACCCCGTGATGCCCACCAGGGACTCCAGGTTGTGGGTGCAGAACGCCACCACGACGGGCGGCACCACGGTGATGAGGGGGAAGACGACGCGGTCCACCACCCACGGGTACGTGCCGCCGTCGCGGTGGAACAGCGTCTTCCAGTTGTTGCGCAGCGTGACGGCGATGATGGGGAAGTTGGTGCTGATGGTGAAGACGGGGAAGAGGCCCAGGAAGTAGCGCAGGAAGGGCACGTCCAGCACGTCGCAGTTGTCCGTGAAGTTGAGCGTGTACATGTCGTGCAGCAGCGAGCTGTCGAAGCAGAAGATGGCGGTCAAGGAGAGCAGAGCGTAGAAGGCCAGGATGAGGACGTAGTCCGCCACCACCAGGGCGCCCACGCGCCGCTTGTCAGAGATGGGCGTGACCAGCGAGGGCAGCGAGTGTTGGCACATGAAGGAGTAGACGCACACGCCGAAGAGGTTGGGAACGCCGGCGAGGGAGGCGACGGGCGGGCGGCCCTCACCGCGGCCTTTACCGATGCGGATCAGAGCCAGGACGATCATCATGGTGAAGGCTGGAGGGAGAGCAGAAGGGGGCGGAGTTTAGAATACAGGGTCCTGCACCTTTAACAAAAGTCAAATTCAAGCACTTTCCAAGCATTTCAAGGTACATTTCAATGCTTTTCCAGCCCCTTCCAGCTGTGGTAAACTCCATCTTTGTATCAATCCAATGGTCAGTATTCAGTCTACTTATTATGTCACTTGTTCATCACATTAAATGAGATGTTATTGTCCTCTAAACAACCAACATGATGTTTGGAGACAGCTTTTTACAGAAGGACCACAAATGAAAGGAAAACTAATTCCACTAACAGATCCACAGAAATATAATCACCAACTATTTTCATCATCTGTTCATCTTAAAAAGTCATTTTTCATAAAGAAATGTCAGGAAATGCTGTTTTCAGTCCAGAAAATATGAGTTCTTCTTTTCTCTGTTCTATCATAGATGTCATCACATACAACACACATTTCAAGACCTTTATTCTAAATCCAAGCACTTTTCAAAACCTTGAAAACACCACACTAAAAAGTCAAGTGTTTTCAAGGATTTCCAGCACCGTACCAACCCTAGAATAAAAGTTTGCTTTGATTTTATCCACTTTACTCTTTATTTTTTCTGATTTATTGTGAAACTTTGTTCCCATGTGGCATCAACAGTGAAGTTAGACCAGCAGCTTTTAAAGGGGGGGGGTAATAGAAACCTCCCCGGGAAGATTTCACACCTCCCGTCTCTGATCCATTCCCTGAGGAGCCTCTCTGGAGCTTAACGGAGGGACCGACCTCACCTCTCCATCAGCACCCGTGACTCCAGGAGTTAGTCACGCCCCCACCCCCCACCACCCCCCACCCCTCGGCTTTCATCATCAAGCTGTCCTTTAAACGTGGACTGACATTTGGGAGGCCTCGATTCGTCACGCAGGCGGGGCAGGAAATCACTCGGCGAGGGATGTGACGCAAACGTGACGGAGGAAAGTGTTCTCAGCACTTTCAGGAAAATCAGGAGGATTAAAGTTCTTTGAAATATCAGAAAAGTTAGAAGGAACCATCAGCGATGTCGAGGACGGAGGTGTGGTTGCTATGACGACCACTTCAATCACTACTATTATTACGTTTTCACACCCTCCAGTGGACTGGAACATGTCGCTCTCACACATCGTGAAACACGTCGCAGCAACTCGATATCTGATGCGTCTTTGGCTCTCGGCCAATGTAATCTCTCCCCCACGCTGACCTTCGCCCCCCGACCCCCGGAGGTCAACCCGCTGGGCAACGCACCAAAACCGGCAAGGACGCGGACGCAGCATCGCCAAGTGTGTTATTCATTCTTTCAGTCGATGGAGGTTGAATGTCAGTCGCACAAAACAATCTGCAACGTGGATGAAATGATTCTTCAGACTGATTTAGTTAAGGCTTGTTTTTTTAATTAAATCTACTTCCTTTGTGTGCAGCAATCAGCGCAGTGAAAATGTTGATTTTAATTTGTGAGATTAAAAGAACGCTGGTAATTTAGGAATTGATTATATTTATCCTCTTTCAGTAATTGTTGACTTTTGGGGGAAAGGCTCTAAAGACTCCTGCTAATAACGTAATTAATAATATTAGTGCAGCTTATGTGCTTAATACTTTAAACCCGATGAACAAATGTTCAAAACAAAAAAATAAATACAAATGTGTAATTAAAAATGCCATTTACAAACAATTTCTGAAGGTTTTCCATACAATTGTGTTTATTTGAGGCCATAAAAGGGTTTGGGTGGATTGCGCGGGTTGAGATTATATATTGTGATAAATCACGTGTCCGAGCGACCGTCCTTGCAGAAAACCATCTGCTCTTCAAACCCTCGTCGACTTCCCACCTTCCTGTCCGTGTGAACGGCCACCTGTCGGCCCGCCGACGCCGAGAGGAGAAAAGGTTTAAGGAACGAATCTCCTCTTTGACAGCAAACGCCGGGAGGAAGGAAACTTTTAATTAAGAACGCCTCGGGTGAGTTCAGCCAAGATTAAGATGCAGAGAGAGAGAGGGAGGGAGGGAGAGAGAGCAGCTTGTACTGGTAGTTAAAGAGCAAATTTGAGTTTTGGCTGGAAATTTTTTAAATATCATATTTATTTCATTTCATTTTATTTCCCCGGTTTTCCTCGGCGTGTCAAAAAAATGGCGTCCTAACGAATCCATTGTAAACGACTCGTAACGCTGTAGTAAGGCTGTAGTAACGCTGTAGTAATGCCATAGTAACACTATAATAACGCTATAATAACACTATAATAACACTATAATAACGCTGAACTTACACTGTAGTAACAGGGCGCCGTTTCTTCTACAAAAATACACCACATAAATCTTGTGCGCTGTATCCAAACAGACAGAAGGAGACACCGAACACAACGAAAGCTAGAGGGTCGAGGGGCGGGGCGATGACATCATCGTATTTGTTTACACAAAAAACCTTCTCAACACAACGTGTAGGACACAAACATAAAGACCCAGATGTTTGGTTTTCAGCTGGAGAAGTGATTCGGGGGTTTAGTTACTGGTTAAATGTAAATGAGGGTTAGTAACTACATAATATTAGATATTAACGTTTCTCTTTTCCGCCCTTTCGACTTCACTGGTTTTTATTCTAATTGGCGTCAGAGAGAAGTCATTAATCTCACTTAAACCGCAGGAAGTTACCGCTTTACGGTTTCCAAAGGAACGGAGAGTCAGTCATGTGACGGAGACGGAGCTCGGCGGCGAGAACAAAAACACATCGAAGCTCTCCGCCGTCAGCTCGTTTGTCATCACCAGACTATTGTATCGCAGCGGCGGAGACGAACCTCCACGCTAACAACGCCATCGAGCCGTGAAATAAGAGAATATTTGATCACAGAGGAAACTCAGTCTGGTGTTTGATTTAGATCAGAGGTCTCCCCCCATTACATATCATAGAACGTATAAAGTAACCCGCGGACCCCCTAGAGCCTATTTTATATAACTTTAATGTATAAAGTGCCTTTCAGGAAACCCAAGGAGGATTCACACAAACAGAAAACAAACAGTAACAGGAAGAGTCGGCTGAGCAGACGTCAAGCAGCCACAGATCACGTCCTCCATCCATCCTGCAGCTCTGGGCTTGGTAATCACCTGGATGGGGACGGCAGTGACCTTGTGAGGTAGCATTAACGACCCTCCGGGAGGGGGGGGGGGGCTACCCGAGGAGGAGGAGGAGGAGCCTCCGGAGGGGATCTCAGACTAGATGGGATTCCTGGACTAATGAGGAGCAAATAACAGCCGGCGAGAGGTGATCAATCTGTCTGGGAGGACCACTCGGACACTAAAACAGACCAGGGGGCGTTTCATATTCGGGAGATTACTTTGCATCCCAGAATATATATCATATTTAGTTTTTTCTTTGCAATATGTTGACGTGACGGCGAGTAGAACAGGACGGGAACTACAGCTGTCAATTTTCCTCTATAATACTAATTTATTTCGTTCCATTTTTTTTAAATATTCAAATTACATTAATAATGCTCACATTCAGCCTATTATAAATATATTTTTTTACACTACACAGGCTTATACTTTGCCAATGTGGTTGTTTTACTTTTCTGTCCACTAGAGGGCGTTTTCCATAAAAACATTACCAATAAGCTGTCAAATGACAGCTTTCTTGCTCAGTAATAATGAACAAAAACTAAAACAACCCCATTGCCATTCAAAAACTAATTTCAGCATTTGATTGATTTTTGTTGTAATTCCAACAGCCCTAACGGGAAAGTTGTGGGTTAATAAACTGCGGCGATGCTTCTCCTCTGTGATCGCTGAGGAAACTGCTCTGCTGTTAAACATCTTCCCTCCTCTAGTGGTTTTAAAGCACAGCAATCATCCCATCAGTAATTAAGAGAGACGCTCCTCCAGCTCTCCTGGATCACCTCTTAGCTAATTAGCAGCCCTGGCTCCCTTCCCGGATCTCACCGGGGCTTTAAGGGAGTCCTCGTTGTGGAGGACCGGTGGCTGCTTTGCCTCTTAATAACGCGTGTGATCTCAGATGAGTCTATCAGAGACGCAGAGCAGAGAGACCGGCGCTCCGGTTCACGGCGACGAAGACGTCCAACAGCTTCATTAAAAAAAAAAAACAAGCAATTAGTAAAACGCACTGGTGTGAATTTTTAAATTCTCCTCAAACATCCTCCGCTCCGAGTGTTGGTTTTTTACTTTCATTGATTTCAGTAAACTGTGAATTTGAGGAGCATAGTGTAAAAAAAGGTTGAGTAATGAAGCGTGTTAGATTCATCCACCATCACACTCCTCCGAGGAGACGGACGTAAAGGTTAACAAGCTCTCCAGATCTGAAAAAGCAAACGAATGAGGAGTTTGAGCCTCAGATCAGTCGATCTGCTACAGATATGAAGAAGCAGGAGAATGTGACTCAGGATAAAAATAACTCTTTTAATGGAAACGCAGGAGAATATTTTAACGAATAGAGAAGCAAAGTCGCATCACTTCTGGTGGATCAACATGGGCTTAATGCGTACGTTAATCTTTTTGATCCCGTTTGAATTCAAAATTATAATTTTGCACGTCAAGAAAATCACATTTTGTAGGAAATTTTTTTTGCTGGAGTTTCCACCAGCAGGGAGGTAAGTGGCGTCGGTACCAGGATGTAACGTTACTCACATGAACAACTGGTGTTCCACAAGGGTCTATTCAAGGACCACTCACACTAACAACAGATCTGCTTTCTCTTCCTGCTGATGAAAAGAGTCGCTGGATAAAAACACGTCATCTGAGCTAACGTTACTATAGTGACGTAACGTAGCTAAGTTAGCTCGCTAGCTAGCGAGACGAGCTAACGGCTGCGTTGGTGACAAACTGAGACTTTCTGGATCTACTAACTTGACAAACCTGCTGTGTAAATTCGTTTTTCTGTAATTTCCTTTTTTTATTATGTAGTGATTGTGTTATATGTTGAAACCCCTCGAAAACGAGATGATACAACTCAAGGGATTTATTCCTAAATAAACAAATTTCAAATATGTTCAGGTGTTCAGGGTCGTAGGTGTCACAACGACCCGATGCTATTGGCTGCTCCAACAACAATTCCAGGTGTATTCATCTCATCTTTCAAATAGAAACAAGCAAAAATAATCATTTCATGTCACTGATCAGCTGAAATTCATCCAGTGAAAAATCTAAACCTTTAACCGTCGAGTCTGAAATAAAAGAGCCGCTAACGTAACTTTGACTGCCAGACGTTTGATGTAAAAGCATCGGCATGGAAATGGGAGTGCTGCTACAGCCATCCGCTTTAGTGCATTTCTGCACTTTTGAGAGCTGAACATCAGTTTCCATCACAGTGAAGCACCTTGTAGCTGTCAAACACACAAAAAGCCCACACCATCACATCTGATGTCTTAAAGTCTCCTCCAGAGTCAAACAATCCAGACCGGCTCAGTTCTAATCATCAAAACATCACAACACCTAACATAAAGGCATTTTTCATAAAGAAATGTCAGAAAATGCTGTTTTCAGTCCCTCAATATAGAGATCTTCTTTTCTCTGTTCTATCATAGATGTCATCACATAGAACACACATTTCAAGACCTTTAGTCTAAATCCAAGCACTTTTCAAACCTTTAAAACACCACACTAAATTTATATTTGAGCCCACGTGTTTACTGGTCCATCATGGATCAGGACTTCTGAAATAGTGTTTTTGCTGCATTTCCTCCCGATGCAAAATGCCCAACAGGAAAATACTACGACGGTAAGCGATCCTTGAATGCACCTCGCATTCAACCCTTCGCTCTCCAAACAGCCGGCGGGTCATCGGACCGCAGCGAGGTGCTGCTCCTCGCCGGGTCGGGTCTGAGGGTTCAGGGACCGATGAGACCGGACCACGATTCACTGCTCACACTCACACAGAGAGATCTGATGGTCGGGAGGACAGAGAGCCTTTATCTCCGTGGTTTAGGACTCCCGGGAGGCTGGGCCATCGTTTGTCACTGTTGTGTTTCACCCTCCGCACCAACAACAAGGCTGCAGCATTTATAGATACAATGTGGTCCCACCTGGTCCTCACTAGAGGATCTGTGGAGTCTGCAGATCCCAGTAAAAACCATTAAAACATAAACCCACGGGGTAAACGGTACAGGAAGGAAGGAAGGAAGGAAGGAAGGAAGGAAGGAGGAGAATGTGTCCCAGAGGAAAGATTAACAAAAAAAGAGAAGGAAGACAAACAACCAATGACTGTGAGCATGAATACAAACTGGGAGATTAGGATTTGCATAAGAGGAAGAGGAGGAGGCTCTTCTGTCTACGCTGCAGGATATTGATCGATCGGCTCCGATACATCGGCGTTTAACACCATCAGACCCTTATTATGACGAACAGAGATCAGTGAGAGTCAGCGTGGCGTTCTGCGTGATTTTAGAGTGCAGCGTTGGTTGTCGGCGTTAGCAGCCCGGCGACCGTGTGACGGGTGAAGACAGGCGGAGATGTGTGTGTGTTTGTGTGTGTGTGTGTTTGTGTGGGCGGCGGTGCGGTGGCGCCGTGATTCAGTGGTGTTGTGATTTTAACGGCGGGGGGGGGGGGGGGCAGGACAGGCCAGTTTATCCCCCCCCCCCGTGAGTGACGGTCCAATCAGGCTTGGGATGGGCTGTCAAGCCTGTCAGGCTGAGGAATGAGAGGAGATGGGAATCAAAGACTCGGAGCAGGACCGAGACCGTGATGGACAGACCCGAGACCAGCAGCCACACAGGGGGGGGGGGGCCAACAGCCACACAGGAGGGGGGGGAGGGGGAGGGGAGGTCAGTAGAAAGAAAGCAAAAGAAGAAAAAAAGTGTAAAAGGTAAACGCAGCAGAAGAAGAGGAGGAAGGGAGGAGGGGGGGAGGAAGGACAGATGGACAGGAGGGAGGGAGGTAAGGAAGGAAGGAAGGAAGGAAGGAAGGAAGGAAGGGGGGGAGGGAGGGAGGAAGGACAGACGGACGGGAGGTAAGGAAGGAAGGAAGGAAGGAAGGGGGGGAGGAAAGGCAGGAAGGAAGGAAGGAAGGAAGGGGGGGAGGAAAGGCAGGAAGGCAGGAAGGAAGGGAGGAAGGAAGGGAGGGAGGGAGGGAGGAAGGGAGGGAGGGAGGAAGGGAGGAAGGAAGGAAGGAAGGGGGGGAGGAAAGGCAGGAAGGAAGGAAGGAAGGGGGGGAGGAAAGGCAGGAAGGCAGGAAGGAAGGGAGGAAGGAAGGGAGGGGAGGGAGGGAGGAAGGGAGGGAGGGAGGAAGGGAGGAAGGAAGGAAGGAAGGGGGGGAGGAAAGGCAGGAAGGAAGGAAGGGGGGGAGGAAAGGCAGGAAGGCAGGGAGGAAGGAAGGGAGGAAGGAAGGGAGGGAGGGAGGGAGGGAGGGAGGGAGGGAGGACAGAAGTCCTCATCTTACCGATCCAGCGCATCAGTGAGGTGAGGATCTGCAGGTATTTGGTCTTCTGGGCGTTGAAGAAGGTGAACGGTCCCAACAGAAGAGCAAAGATGGTCTGCAGGAGAACAAGAGAGGAAGAGTTGATGAACTCACTCATCGTCTTCATAACCAATAACAAGAGCCCAACGGTAAAACGTCACAGCAGAGCCATAACATGTCGGAGCTGGTCACTTTGATTAACAGCTACGATCCGACCTGTGAGTTCACGTCCAATCAAATGTATTAATATATTTATCAGATGTTTGGTGTGGAGTTCTATCGCTGGTATTAATGTGTATATGGATATGTATCTCTTGTTATGTGTGTATAAATGTATGTTAATTCATTTTTAAGGCCGTTTGTTAAGTTTGTGGTGATGGATGGTGTTTATTAAAACAATCAAAATCAAGAAATCACGTTTATTGCAAATACATTTGATAGTTTCAGCTTCTCTAATGTGACAAAATTCCTTTATCTCCGTTTTATATCAATAAAAACTGTGTATCTTCGGGTTTCGGAAGAAAACAAGTCGTTCTATCATTTATGACCATGTATTTATAAGGACCCCCCCCCTCATCCTACTTGTGTTAATTCTCTGTTTTTACTTCCCGCTGGATGTCATTTTTGAAACGCCAGCGGGAGAAACATCTGCTGTGAAAAATAAAATCCCATCAGCCCTCTCAAAGATCGGTCAGCAGATAAACAGGTGGGACACCAACAACAAAATAAAAAGTTGAAATCCTCTCAGGCCACAACTCTGATTGCCTCTCAGATACTTTTCTTTATCAAAGGCTGCAATCAGAGGCTCAGCTACTGTAGCTGCAATCCCATCAGTCCTCCTCCTCCACCTCCTCGTCTTCCTCCCCCCTCCTCCTCCTCGTCTTCTTCCTCCCCCTCGTCTCCCTCCTCCTCGTCTCCCTCCTCCTCCTCCGAAGCTCGAGCCCGGCCAAAGCATAAATCGAAGCGTTACGAGGAGAAGAGTGAAATAATGCCAGCTGGCTGATGAACAACAGTGTTTTAGGCCCAAATTCATTGATTTCTAATGTAAAACCACATGAACCTGGGACTAAATTAAGACGTACTTCAGTGAAACTCCTCATCAGAATGACTTCCTGAGTACTTCCTCTGCCTTTCATTAAACTCCAATCAACTCGTTTCCGGGTGAGAGTTCTTCATCGGTCAACGAGAATCTACGATCTCACGGATCGGCTGAAACCGAGACAGAAACACCCCGAGGGCTCTTCCTGGTCGATGAGTCCCTCTACAGCTTCTGGACCGCCCATGAATCAAAGTCTCCAACAGGCTTTAAACCCCCCCGATCCCCCAAACCAGGTCCCGAGGACACACCGGACCGCTAGACCGGATCCCAACAAAACACACGCAACACCGTAAAAGAAAGAAGGAAATAACTGCATCAGACAGGAGAAACGCTTCAAGGCTGCAGGGTTCCTCCACCTTCTCCAAAGTCAGATTCAAGCACTTTTCAAGCATGTCAAGGTGCATTTCCATGCATTTCCAGCACCTTCCAGCAATATGAATTAAAGTTATTATTAATATTAAACTGCAGACTTGTAGATGTTCAGTCTTGGGTCATTATTTAATAAAAACAGCTTTAATCTCAGACGTCCTGATGTGTTAAAAATGATTGGACATCTAAAAAACGATGATGCACACAGATATGAAACTAAATATTCCTCATAACTCATAACTAACGTTGGCGTGACGTCTCAAAGAGCAGCGGTAATATTCGGATGAGTCGGAGGTGAAGAGCAACCGGAGGAAATAAACCTGCAGACAAACAGCCGAACCAGAGACGAATAAAACGAGACTTTCATAACGGATTGAATGAGACTCTGGTTTCCGATGCATTTATTCATGTTTAACGTTGATCCAGCAATTTCATCTCACTTCTGTTCTCAAGGCCGAAACACACGGATCTCATTTTGACTCCGTTTTTGCTTCGTCACGACAGAAACTGCTTACGTTCCACGAATGGATCAATAAATACAGAAGGAGAAAAAGTGTCACGAATACATTTTGGAGCTGAACAACAAAAGAACTCCTATTAATAAAAGTATGAATTAAACGGTAATCCCTCTAAAAAACATCCACGACTCTTACTGGATTCTTTTAATGATTAAGTGTTTTTCCATCGATTAATGGGAGAAAGAAACAAAGATCCTGTTGATTCATGAAGGAGCAACAGATAGAAAATAAAAAATAATAAACGTAACTCGTAGGGAAATCAAGATTTTCTTTTTAATTGCTTAAATTGCATAAAATAGTGTTATAAAAACTAAAGCACATTTATGGGCTACAAGACTCTGGATTAACTTTTAATTAAAAATTAATTAAAACCATCTCGTAGTCATGGTAACGCATCAAGAAAATCTGAATGCTATCCTTTTCCTTTTTCTTGAAATCTAATTATTATTAAACCTTTAATACGGTCTGGAAGACCTCGTTTCAGACCGAGACCCAAATCACAACGAGGATTTCTCTTCTCCAGGTAACCATGGTTACAGGACTCTCCAGGAGGGCGGTCCAGGTCAGAGTCTGGACCTGATGCACCACCAAGGGAGGTTTACTCTGGTTCTGGTTCCACTTGGATTTTTATTGCACCCCAGTATTTAAAAAAAAGTTTTTTGTTGTTTTTTTTTTACAACTTGCCGGCTCCGACGCCTTAAAGAGTCATAATTTAGGAATAAGAGATTAACGGGGCTTAGATATGGTGACTGATCTCAATAATGGTGGGAACCCGCCACCGACCCGTCAATCACTTCCAACGTTGACGAGGAGCAGCGGTTTGGATTTGTGCGGCTGAGCGAGTTCAGGGAGAACGGAGAAGCCTTTTAATTGGCAGCAGATTTGGTCACTCGGCTCACGAGCCAATCCGCCGCTCTCGTTAATCACCGCATATGTGAGTCGCTCTCGCTCTCTCGCCCACTTCATCCATCACAGTTGGTGCCACAGAAGTGGACCCGCTGACCGTCCACCCCCTTTAAAGTAATTAATCAACAGTTTTTGTGTTTCTGCCACGGCACAGATGGAGAATCGTGAAATGATTTTTGCCGTTTTGTTGGACTCAAAAGGAGGCTGCTGGTTAAAAAGTCCCCCGAGGGCGAGGAAGAGAGGTCGTGCTCGGGAACCTGGTGGATCCATGTGGTGGTCCAGCCTGGACCCTGATAATCCCCCCAATCCCTGCAGTCCCCCAAGATCTCCAGGCCATTTGTTTCTGATGTTAATCTCAATTCCAAACAGATTTCACTCCGACAGTTCATCATCAGTTTATTCAGTTTTCCTCCACGACGGAGATGAAAAGTAATTATTGTGCTCGTTAAGGGAAGTCAGGTGTGATTAGAAGGGTGACGTCGACAAAACACGCTTCTACACTCTGATACAGGGTTCCTCCACCTTCTCCAAACTCAAATTCAAGCACTTTTCAAGCATTTCAAGGTGCATGTCCATGCTTTTCCAGCCCCTTCCAGCTGTGGTAAACTCCATCTTTGTATCAATCCAATGGTCAGTATTCAGTCTACTTATTATGTCACTTGTTCATCACATTAAATGAGATGTTATTGTCCTCTAAACAACCAACATGATGTTTGGAGACAGCTTTTTACAGAAGGACCACAAATGAAAGGAAAACTAATTCCACTAACAGATCCACAGAAATATAATCACCAACTATTTTCATCATCTGTTCATCATCAAAAGTCATTTTTCATAAAGAAATGTCAGAAAATGCGGTTTTCAGTCCCTCAGATATGGAGATCTTCTTTTCTCTGTTCTATCATAGATGTCATCACATACAACACACATTTCAAGACCTTTATTCTAAATCCAAGCACTTTTCAAACCTTGAAAACACCACACTAAAATGTGTGTTCACGTGTTCAGGAGGAATCAAAGCCCAAAGAGAAAAAAACAAAAAACAAGACGAATTATTTAGATTTCCAGACTATATTTCATCTTAATGATGCAAAACAAAATAAAACGCTCTGTGACTGCAGAAAAAAAACTACATTATATTCCCAACACAATGTAATATTGGATATTATGGGCTGTGACATGTATGATAAAAGACTTGTGGGGGGGGGGGGTCACCTGACCATAGTGGTGTGGAATAGAAATAGGCCATAAACTAGTGACCTGATTGGCTGAACACACAGGGAGCAGCCGGAGGAGGAGGAGGAGGAGGAGGAGGAGGAACGTGATGGTAAAAACATATTGGAAGTAAACGTTGTCAGGATGAAGGAGAGTCTGCCGTCGGCAGCAGAGATCACCGGTAAACATCTCCATCCAGCAGACATGATGAGCAAAACCAACACAACGTGTGTGATCGGCCTGCTCGTATTTAAAGAAGCAATTCATTAAACTAATTAAAATGGATGGTTTTTATCACCACAAAATGCCACGTGGGTAGTAGGGATGGGACTATATATAATATCTGATTTATACATATTTTATTTATTTATTTTATTTTATATTACTTTATTTTCTTTATTTTTTAATTATATTAATTAAAATAAATAGGATATCACGGATTGGGACTTAAAAAAACACAATAAGTTGAACACGGTGAATTTCCGTTACGGGTATAATCACGAATATCGTCATGGTAAAGAAGTGACATTCAGGGGCCTCAAGTGGCCCTTCTAGGAACCCACTAGAGGGCGGTCTAGGATCTCACCACCGGAGGTTGCTGCTCGGTTTGTAGTTTGTGTCCCAGATAATCAAACTGCTTGAGTTGATAACGTCACACATCTGCTGGTTTACTACAGTGGCACAAACCTAAAATAAACTTTTTTGTTGTGATTTTATTGCAATAAACGGATAATACATGACCTTTTTTTGTTTTAAAAAATGGGTTATGATCAGCCACAGTGCAGAAAAGTCAAAGTCAGACAGGAATTGTCTTCATTTTCTGCGTCTGCGTCTGCGTCTGCAGAGGTGTTTCACTTTCAAAGCTCTGCTAGAAGAATCAAAGTGAGTGACGAGTGTTCGCCCGGCGAGCCGACACCTCGGGTTTCAACTCAATTATAAACATATATAAGGAAAGCACAGACTCTGGGTCAGTGTCACGCTGGCTTCTGTGACAGCGTCGGCACACTTCTGTGTTTCTACGAGATGAGGCGCTTATCTGCCGCCAGCAGCAGCCTCTCCATCCATCTCTGCTGTGACCGTCTCCGTCAGCTGGCGGGTCACCAAGCGACATCAACACACACACACACACACACACACACACACACACACACACACACACACACACACACACACACACACACACACACACACACACACACACACACACACACACACACACACACACACACACACACACACACACACACACACACACACACACACACACACACACACACACACACACACACACACACACGAATAAATAATGCTCTCTCTCTCTGAACACACCCAGCATCTTAAAGACAAGTGACTGCAGGAAACCAGTGATTGTGAAGAAAGAAGATTCAATTCACTGGAGTCTTATTCTGTAGTCAATATTATAATAATAATAATAATAATAATAATAATAATAATAATAATAATAATAATAATAATAATAATAATAATGAGCTGCCTAGGAAAGGAGGAGGATATGTGAAGGAGGGAGAGGTGAAGGAGAGGTGGAGGAGGGATGAAGGAGAGGTGGAGGACAGGTGGAGGAGAGGTGGAGGACAGGTGGAGGACAGGTGGAGGAGGGATGAAGGAGAGGTGGAGGAGGGATGAAGGAGATGTGGAGGAGGGATGAAGGAGAGGTGGAGGAGAGGTGGAAGAGGGATGAAGGAGAGGTGGAGGAGGGATGAAGGAGAGGTGGAGGAGGGATGAAGGAGATGTGGAGGAGGGATGAAGGAGATGTGGAGGAGGGATGAAGGAGAGGTGGAGGAGGGATGAAGGAGAGGTGGAGGAGAGGTGGAGGACAGGTGGAGGAGGGATGAAGGAGAGGTGGAGGAGGGATGAAGGAGAGGTGGAGGAGAGGTGGAGGACAGGTGTAGGAGGGATGAAGGAGAGGTGGAGGAGGGATGAAGGAGAGGTGGAGGAGGGATGAAGGAGAGGTGGAGGAGAGGTGGAGGACAGGTGGAGGAGGGATGAAGGAGAGGTGGAGGAGGGATGAAGGAGAGGTGGAGGAGAGGTGGAGGACAGGTGGAGGAGGGATGAAGGAGAGGTAGAGGAGGGATGAAGGAGAGGTGGAGGACAGGTGGAGGACAGGTGAAGGAGAGGTGGAGGAGGGATGAAGGAGAGGTGGAGGAGAGGTGGAGGAGGGATGAAGGAGAGGTGGAGGAGAGGTGGAGGACAGGTGGAGGAGGGATGAAGGAGAGGTGGAGGAGGGATGAAGGAGAGGTGGAGGAGGGATGAAGGAGAGGTGGAGGAGAGGTGGAAGACAGGTGGAGGAGGGATGAAGGAGAGGTGGAGGAGGGATGAAGGAGAGGTGGAGGAGAGGTGGAGGACAGGTGAAGGAGGGATGAAGGAGAGGTGGAGGAGGGATGAAGGAGAGGTGGAGGAGGGATGAAGGAGAGGTGGAGGAGAGGTGGAGGACAGGTGGAGGAGGGATGAAGGAGAGGTGGAGGAGGGATGAAGGAGAGGTGGAGGAGAGGTGGAGGACAGGTGGAGGAGGGATGAAGGAGAGGTAGAGGAGGGATGAAGGAGAGGTGGAGGACAGGTGGAGGACAGGTGGAGGACAGGTGAAGGAGAGGTGGAGGAGGGATGAAGGAGAGGTGGAGGAGAGGTGGAGGACAGGTGGAGGAGGGATGAAGGAGAGGTGGAGGAGGGATGAAGGAGAGGTGGAGGAGAGGTGGAGGACAGGTGGAGGAGGGATGAAGGAGAGGTGGAGGAGGGATGAAGGAGAGGTGGAGGACAGGTGGAGGACAGGTGAAGGACAGGTGGAGGAGGGATGAAGGAGAGGTGGAGGACAGGTGGAGGACAGGTGAAGGAGAGGTGGAGGAGGGATGAAGGAGAGGTGGAGGAGAGGTGGAGGAGGGATGAAGGAGAGGTGGAGGAGAGGTGGAGGAGGGATGAAGGAGAGGTGGAGGAGAGGTGGAGGCATCATCAGTACATTTTATAAAAATCATCAGTACATTTTATAAAATGCGATGCGAATAAAAAATAAAAATAAGCTGCCGGGTTGAGACACGGAAACACACACTAATATTCACCGAGAGTGAAATCCAACCCTCGGACCGGACCATTACAAGGTAAGAGGGGGGGAGTCACTAAATCACAGGAATCACAGGAAGTGTGAATGAAAAAGGCGATTATTAGACGGGTTTCTTAAATAACGACCTTTACCGCGATGATGTTTGTTTACGAGCTCAGGGAGAGAATTAAAGATTGGTCTTGGTCATCGTCACGGTGATTATATTTGTTCGTGTGTCAAAGGTCAAAAGCTTTTACACTCAATATTCTAGACACTTGACTTTAAAAAGCTGGTAGAGAAGTGAAAAAAATAGAGCCCGATTTTAAAGATACAGCATGCAAAACTACTTTAAGTGTATTTATCTTCCATTTATGATATAATCTCATGATTTATGAGCATCTTATTAAAGATTATTCAATTGTTTTTCACTCAGAAGGATGTTAAGTTAAAAAAGACCTGCGTCTCATCTGTGAAGCCAGTACCATATTTGTTTCTTAATAAAAGCGATTCTGAAGTGTGAAAAAAGGGGAAATGTAAATAACATCCGTCGCGATGAATCATCGTGTTTATCAGGCTGCAACCAAACGGTCTGAATAACTGACTAGATGTAGATGTAGCTGTTCTCAGACCAGTAGAGTTATTACCATCCTGGTACTTCAAATATTAAATTCCCAGGAGGAGGAACTTAAGGACGCGTTAAATACTGCAGCTAAAGAGGCTGAAATGTGAAACCTGTGGACACACATCAAAAAATGTAAAACATTGAATTAAAAACTGTTTCCAGGATCTAAACTACAGGAATCAGACGGTGTTTCAGTGAGATGAGTGACCGTGTTTACTGGTGACTTTCACTTTGGTTGAGTGCGCCATTTAAAACAGATTCCTGCGGATTCAAACACACAAATTCAGCGTTTCTAACGTTTTCCTGTTTAAAAGAGGAAGTAAAGACCTGCAAAGAACTTTTGGTTGCACAACTCCTCCTGTGAGATCGTGCATCCTGATACCGAAGCTTCTAAGGAACCGATCTAAAGTGTCGTTATTCTACAGGCTTCCTCCACCTTCTCCAAAAGTCAAATTCAAGCATTTCAAGGTGCATTTCCATGCTTTTCCAGCCCCTTCAAGCTGTGGTAAACTACATATTTGTATCCCTCAGATATGGAGATCTTCTTTTCTCTGTCTTATATTGTATATGTCATCACATAGAACACTCAAGCACTTTCAAGCACTTTTCAAACCTTGAAAACATCACACTATAATTCAAGTGTTTTACATCAATATTTACAGCATAATAACTCATTTAAAGTTGGCTTAAAGTTGGTGAGATCTTCTTTAACTTATATTGATTTTTATGCCCGTTGATGTTTTTAATGAATTCATATTTTATATGGAGTGGGTAACAGGATAAAAACAAAGATGGCAGGAACGGACAGCAAGGTCACTGACGCTCCGACTTGGGGATAAATCTCTATTAGTCAGTTAATTAATCAATCAGCTGTGTATTGAGGAAAGTTGGCGTGTCGGGTCGCTAACGGACTCTCGGGGGACGACGCGACAACTTCGCCCTTCAAATTAACTTTATTTTGAAGCGCGAGTTAATAGAAAGCAACTGTAATTGAAACATCTGCATGAAGATAAGCAGGAAAGAGAAATGCAGAGTCAGCATTAAGTGTCTTTGAGCTCATATATACAGCCATTGATTTTCCATCACTATGCCACATGCTGGGAGAACAATAAATCAGCCATTTAAAAGAGTTGCTGGCTGTCCGGGGGGGGAGGGGGGGGGGCTCAAACAGAAAACTTCAGTGGGGGGCAAACAAGGACAAGGGGGTAAAGTTTAATTGAGGTCTCAGGAATCTCTGCTGGAGCTGAACTAAAAAACCCAGAAGCTTAATCTTTTCAATCAGAGCCGAGCAGACCAGGCTGGGATCAAACCCCCGAGTGCTGCCGCTGTGCAACCTGTCCCCCCCCCCCCCCCCCCCCCGACATTCAACAAATACTGCAGCTACGGGATGGAAAAGCCCCACGGACGTCCCACCCGGTCAACTGATTGATTAAGAGGCTTTTCCAGAGGTGTGGACGAGGATGGAGACGGTTGCCGCGGTGACACGTCGATTGCTGATCGAGTCAAAAGATCCGACCTCATCAATTATCATCTGGACGGACTAATTAGCGTCTTTGTGACTTGGTAATTAATGTTGACATCGTTCCCGTGGCCTCGCGAAGACAAACATCCGTTTACTCGCCGCGTATTGATTTATACGTTTAACCAGCCGTCGGTATGGAAACGCAGTGATGTCATGAGAAGCGGTTCCTCGCAGCCAATTCTGAAAACTTTACTTTTTCCCCCCAGAACCACAGGTAGCATCAGGGTACGAGAATGATAACGGCGTCCCATCGCCACGGCAACAAGGCCTGCGCAATGTTATAACAAAGAATAAATAAAAAATCTGGAATTAATCAACATGTCGGGAGGAAAAGTAAAAAGTTGTCAGGAAAATAAATACTCAAGTAAAGATAAAGTATTTGAATGTAACTACAGTATGAATTCAGTATTTATATTCGTAGCAGCATCACATAGTATGAAGAGCCAGTCTCTGTAGAAATCTAGGTTTCACATATATATTACTTTATATTTTATCTTTATCTTATATTCCTATGCCCTATTTTGTTATTGATTTTATAATAAGTGATGCTATTATAAGCCCCTCTGCTTCTCGTCTGTTGTGCATTTTAATGGTGCAAAATAAATCAAATCAAAATCTAAAGTTTTTCAAAAATCAAGACATTTACAGGAATTACTTTGTCATAAATCATCATTTGTTTGAGAACAGTGTTGACATGGAGGTTTTTGAGATGCTGTGTTTACAACATTAAGATTCACAATCTGCTGTTTTGTACTGAAAACTCCTCTTTTTATGTTTATTGACATTTCTTTAAATCTTTATACTCTCGACATTTTCCAAATATTATGACGCTGGAATTAAAGTGATGAAAATATCATGATCTAAAAAAGGCTCATGAACAGCTGTTGATTTGCTGCTTATTGAGTCTTTTCTTGGTCCTCGGAGTTTGAGCTCACGATGCAGAGAATAACAAAAGGAGCCGGGGGGGGCAGTTAATTATTTAGAGTCATCATTCAGAGTCCAGGGCAGAATCTCGGGGGCCCGATCCTCCAACACACTGTACCGGGACGCTAGCGGGGCCGCTCAGCGACTCTTCACTTATTTAAAGGAGAAGAAAGACTTACAGGATAAAAATACTCGGCATTATGGGAGAAAAATGTCTGCGGGCGCATTGGAGCAACAATCATCCAAGTCTACAGCCGAGCTGTCAATCAGCAGGTAAGCCCCGCCCCCTAAAGCATCCCCTGCTTTCTGGTCTGGTGGACTCTAAATGGACCATAATGTACTAAATGAACATCATGCTGGATTGAAGAAGACTTGAAACTAGAGATTGAGACCATAAACTCATGTTTACAATGTTTACTGAGATAATACATCAAGAGAGAAGTAGGACCATTTTCTCATTGACTTCTATACAACCAGAGAGGAGTCGCCCCCTGGTGGCCAGCAGAGAGAAGTAGGACCATTTTCTCATAGACTTCTATACAACCAGAGAGGAGTCGCCCCCTGGTGGCCAGCAGAGAGAAGTAGGACCATTTTCTCATAGACTTCTATACAACCAGAGAGGAGTCGCCCCCTGGTGGCCAGCAGAGAGAAGTAGGACCATTTTCTCATAGACTTCTATACAACCAGAGAAGAGTTGCCCCCTGGTGGCCAGCAGAGAGAATGCAGCTATATGGCACTGCAGTTTTGGCTTCACTTATCAGAGGTTCCTCTTGAAGAATACGTTTTGATTAATATCGCAGAGGGAAACGTCCGGTTTTAATTTGGAAGAAAAAAGCTCGGTCGATACCCGACTCGTCAGTGTGCATTTCTTGTCCCTGAGCGTCTCTGACGAAACGGGAAATTAATCTGCAAAAAAACTGCAAGTGTAAACAAATGGAGGAGAGATTACAAATCAGCATTATTATAAATTTGCTTACAAACGGTAAGCTTATCCCATTAAAAAGGAGATAAAAGGAGAAAAGTTAATTTATTGTGAATTCAATTAAAATGTAGAAAAGGACAGGAAAGAGAGAGAGAGAGAGAGAGAGAGAGAGAGAGAGAGAGACGGGAGGAGATCAGCACATCGATCACTGTCGCCGTGTTTAAGTTAAAGCTCAAGTGGAAATCAGAGTTTGGCTCTCCTTTAAGACTTCAAGGACACACGAACGCATCGCTTCCTGTGTGCAGCGGAGGTGTTGCGTTCAGGGACCAACACTTCACACAGAAGAGACAAGCCGAAACTTTCGAGCTCCAAAGAAGACTTTTGCTCCTCCAAGAGATATCGTATCGTCCCGGATCAAGGACTGGCCTCGGATCTAACTCGGGGTCTTGGTTTTCCCAGCACCCCCCTGCAGTCCCAGACCCACACTGAAATGACTCACCAGAAACACCCGGTAGGCGTCTTTCCTGGTCACGGAGCCCCAGCACGGATCCGTGTCGTTGTACTTCAGAGCTCCGGCGCTGCACGAGTGATTTCCACTGCAAAGAAAACACAAACACAGCTTAATGTTGAACCCCCGACCTCGTGAGATGGTACAGTCCTAAACTGATGCCCGTCACCACGATCATTTAAATCATGTAGAAACTTAAAGAGGGTCTCGTAAAAGTAAACACAAGCCTGTCAATTAGAAGAAGAGCTGACAGAAAAATAATATTATTTCAAAGGCTTTAAAACAACCGGATGTGAATTTGTTAAACTGACACTTAGAGGTCGGGGCGAGCGGAGTGAGACGTGTTTTTTGGGGTTCTTCGTCCGGTGTTTTCACACCCAAAACCAGAGCTTTTAGAGAAGCGTCTCCGGACAGAAATAAACCCTCAGTTCATCCAGGTAAACTCAGGTTTCACGCAGCGAAGCGACAAACGCTTTTAAAAAGGAGAGAGACGTTCCCTGGAGACGGCATCGGATGTTTAAAGAGACATTTGATAAAGTCACAGAAGTCGGAGAAAGGACGACATCATATATATTAAAGTTTTCGTCATCACAGTCAGCAACTTGACACGTCTCCTTTCTGAAACCACCTCACCAAATAAACCCTGGACAACGTGGACCTGAAGCCTGGAACTGTATATGTTCCTTATTTCTCAACTAGAGATGCAATAAAAATCTGTCTGGAAGCGAATCCACGTGAAGAGGTCAGCAGGTCAGCGGACCCGAAGGCCTGAAGGCCTCCGTCACCACAGCTTTATTGTCTTAATCCTCAGGTGACAATGTGACAGGACCAAAGCATGCTATATTATATTATATATATATATATATATATATATATATATATATATATATATATGAAAAAATGAATATATACTGTATAAATAAATAAATATATACTGTGTATATTAATATTTGTATTTTTTATGTATATATTTATTCATTTAGAGCAGTGAGGATGCATGTGTTGGTCTCACCAGGCGACCTCCATGAGCGATATGGGCACCGCGGCGGCGTAGATGGCCAGATCTCCGTACAGATAGACGATGATGCAGATGTAGAACATATTGACGCCAACTGAAAGACAAGAAAGTGATATAAATAAATAAAAAAGTGAGTAAAGCTGCGTTCCTCCCAGAGAGTTCTGGGTAATCTTCCTCGTTGAAGGAGAAAGTTCCCACTTAATCGATATATAAACGGCCATTTTGCCTTTAAAGTGACGATGAGGACCGGAGGGGACGAGCACTCTTCATCTTCTCGTCATCCGTCCCTCGCTTAATCATGAATTCTACCGACCGTCTCTATTTAAAAAGGACACTCTGGTCCACACCTCCATCCTGCAGTCTTCTTATTGGTCCAACAGACGCATATTAATAGCGTTAATTAAAAAACTAAATCACCACCGAGAAAGAGATTTGTTTCCCTGCAGCCTTTTTCTCCGTCGCTCCATCCTCCGGCTTCGACTCGGAGGAGGTTAAAGCGTCCGACGAGGACCCTTCAGCTAATTCTGTTAGTTCATTTCAAAGGGAATTAAACGAGTTAAACTAAGATCTGGAACCCTGATGAACAACTAAAAAAAAACAATGTATATACAGGGCAGAAAACGCTGTTTTCAGTCCCTCAAATATGGAGATCTTATTTTCTCTGTTCCATCATAGATGTCATCACATACAACACACATTTCAAGACCTTTATTCTAAATACAAGCACCTTCCAAACCTTGAAAACAACACACTCAAAATGGTGTTTTCAAGGATTCCAGGACCCATATGAATCCTGTTTATTGAGCCTGAGGAGCCAATATGATCAAATATGGATTCAAGCAGAGGAGGAAGGGAAAAAAGGCCATAAGAGAGTTAATCGTAATCAAAAACAACCAATATCAACAGGAAGTGCTAATATTGGAGATTTAATTGGCTGCCTGGGCAACAAAAAATGTGATGTGTGGCACCAAAATAAAGGATATTAATAGATTTATCTCGCTGCGATCGCCTCTTAAGGTGCTTGAAATATTGAACATTTGAGAAGTTAAATGGCTTAAAGGAAACGTGTTTAGTTTCACGCAGAAGTCGAGTGTTTCCTGGTGAAAAACTGAAGCAGAAATGAGACTAAAAGCAGAGGTCAGCCCGGATGCGTGTTTCGGGGAAATAATGAATTTGTTCCCCGAGTCAGCGGAGAGACTTCTGCATAGCGTCTCCATGGCAACATCATTGGACGAGAGTAGCGGGACGCACTGTACTCGGCGAGCGATAGCGAAAGGCGAGAGCTCTGCGTGACCACGGGGAAGCACACGCCTTCACGCCACTGCGACTAATAGGTCTAAATTACCCAGAGAGCCACGGGGCAAACTCTGCAAAATGGTCTTTCACGTCGGCGAGCGGGTCTCGTGTAGCTGTGAAACCGACAGCTTTTATACCGGTTTAATACATTAGTGTAACCCAGGGTTCCTGCACCGTCTCCAAAGGCAAATTCAAGCACTTTTCAAGCATTTCAAGGTCATTTCCATGCTTTTCCAGCACCTTCCAGCTGTGGTAAACTCCATATTTGTATCAACACAATCCTCAGTGTTCAGTCCACTTATTATTGCTCTTGTTCATCGCGTTTCTTCACTGTGAATACGACAATAAACCATTTGAATCTTCAATCTTGAATCATGAACAACAACTTCCAGGTCAAAGGTTAAATACAATAAATACAATAAGTACCCTCCCCCCCCCCCCCCCCCCCGAAAACGAGATGGTACATCTCAAAGGGTTTAATCCTAAATAAACAAGTTTCCCAACACGTGTGCGTCCAACAGGCGGCTTCTTCTTCCTCCTCCTCCTTCCTCTTCCTCCTTCTTCATCCTCTTCCTCCTTCTTCTTCTTCTTCTTCTTCTTCTTCTTCTTCCTCCTCCTCCTCCTCCTCGGGACTCGGCCACTCGCCGTTATACCGTTCATCATCTCTTACAGCGCCGACACACGGGGGAAACCATCGCAGCGGTGGCTTGTATGAGAAAAAAACAAAAAACCGACACAAACACGTCCATTCATCTCCCCCGGCGGCTGCAGATGTTTTTTATATTGCCGGCGCTCTTATTATGCACAAGTGTGACATTTAGGTAAAAGTCACTGGAGGTATTAAAAATGGATGTTTGTCTCCCGTTTAAAGACAGAGGAAGGGTTACTTTTATAAATGACTCTTCGCCGCCTCACGTCGAAGCAGCACATCAGAGAGGAGATGCTGATGCAGGACCGTCCTCTCTGTGTGACTTTAGCCAACGTCCTCTTCTCATCAACTCATCAGTGGGAAGGTTATAGTAACACGTCTCCACGGCGACGCAGACACACCCCCCCTCCATCAACATTCCTGTCAGGGCGGCAGGTCAGGCTGATAGGATGCTTATCGTGGCCTTGAATCCAAGCCGCCATGTGAGCTTCAGTCCAGCAGGAAGTCCAACCCTTAAAGAGCTCCTCAACAACAGGGGGCGCCGTTTAAACCAGAGACAGCTGGAACCGGACGCACTCCTTCTCCTCATCTACAGGGTTCCCACACCGTCTCCGAAGTCAAATTCAAGCACTTTGCAAGCATTTCCAGGTGCATTTCCAGCCCCTTCCAGCTGTGGTAAACTCCATATTTGTATCAATCCAATGGTCAGTATTCAGTCTACTTATTATGTCACTTGTTCATCACATTAAATGAGATGTTATTGTCCTCTAAACAACCAACATGATGTTTGGAGACAGCTTTTTACAGAAGGACCACAAATGAAAGGAAAACTAATTCCACTAACAGATCCACAGAAATATAATCACCAACTTTTTTCATCATCTGTTCATCATCAAAAGTCATTTTTCATAAAGAAATGTCAGGAAATGCTGTTTTCAGTCCCTCAAATATGGAGATCTTCTTTTCTCTGTTCTATCATAGATGTCATCACATACAACACACATTTCAAGACCTTTATTCTACATCCAAGCACTTTTCACACCTTGGAAACACCACAGTAAAATTCAAGGGTTTTCAAGGACCCTGCTTGAACACATTCAGTCGGTTGATTTAGTTCAGAGGATAAAAAGACGAACTGCCGACTATCAGACGTGGACATCTGTCTCCAGCCTTCCCACAATGCCTTGCGTTTCCCCCTGGAGTCGGCTGTCGAGGACGAGTACGACTCTGTCTGACAAACCTCTCAGAAGAGGAGCTGAGATTTATACGCTTTCACACACACAAACCCGATAAGCCCGGCGGCGTTTCCCTTCTCTCAGATCCAGCTGATTATTCTATAAACATCTGTTTGGTTGTAAAACTTTCATTATCAATGAATTTGCTGAGTTATTATCTTGATTAAACTGTTAATTGTCATCTCAGCAAAAAATGTCAGAAGATTGTGAAAAGGTAATTTAACGTTCCCTTCATCGAGAGAGGGGAAACTAATTCCCTTATTACCGATCGATACCTCCACGTGCCTCACCTCCACGCGGCCGGCTTCACGGTGGGAAAGGTCATCAGCGGAGAGAGAGAGAGAGGGGTTTCTTGTTTTTCCCCCTCCTTTAACGAGTGACGAGTGATGGATGGATGAGAGCTGCAGCTTTAACAGCACGTGTGTTGCATTAACACAGCGGTGAGTGCTCCACCTAGTGGCCAAAAAGCTGCATGGCACGACGTGTCGGCACAGATGATGTTGTCAGTTAGACCTGTTGTTGCTGCTTTATCCCAAATATTATTACGGACCACTGAGTCACTTGCATCTGGCGAAGGCGGGGGGGGGCAGATGGGGGTGGGGGGGCAGACGGGGGTGGAGGGGTACAACAGAGGGGGATGTAAAGCGACGAGGTCGCTCTATGTGGTTCAAGGTGAACGTGATCCTGCCTTCACAAGTTAACGGAGGGTTCATTAGCTCCCAAATCATTCAGGCAGAAGCCTCCCTCCCCCCTCCTCCTCCTCCCTCCCCCCTCCTCCCACATGTAGGGAGATTAACGGCCTCGACTGGAGTCTCAAACAGGTAATTACAACCACAGGCAAGTTATCCATATATAATTACATCCAATTAGAGAGCCGGCAGCCTTTCCTTTTGTGTGAATGTGAGGATCGGACATAAAAAAATGTAAAAGAATCATCATCACACACCGCTCCTCTCCATAAATGTCACTAACGACGGCGGCGTCTGAAGTTAATTGAGTTCCAGCCGGCGCTGGGGGCCAAGAGGACGTTACCTTTGTTGAAGAACATGGAGGCCATCTGACCCATCTCCACCCGCTCCACGATGTCGAAGTGATCCACGTGACCCGATCTCTCTGAGGAAACAAGCAAAGAACGGTTCAACGCCAACATTTTATTCATCACAACTTTGTCTTTCACAACTGTTGGGACTTAGAGGCTAAACTGAAGTAAAAACAGCCAAAGATGCAGATGTTTGGGAGGAGATGTAAATTATTGATCAGTCAGTGTTATGACCGATGACATCATCATCATAAAAATGTGTGTTTGTGACCACGAACACTCACGATGATCGCGAACGGACAAGATGGGCTTCGTCTCCGGCTCCAAACGGCCTCGACCACCGTCATCGTCCGAATACTCCGAGTTGGAGTCGCTGTCGTGGACCTGCGGAGACAAAACCAGCGTGTGAAGCCCCCCCTGGTTTCCCACAATGCCCCTGTGTTTCTCCTGATTAACGATCAAACTTTTGTTCCTTTAAATTAACCTCCTGATGGGACGCCAAAGGATGCCGAGTGCAACTGATGCTATTGTTTTGATTGAGAGACCCCTAGTGGCAGGGAATGGCATAGCAGCTGTTGAGAATATCTAGTTTTTCCTGTAATTAGTTTCAAATTATGTTTTCTTCCCAAGAAAATTAAAAATTTGAAGAAAAAAAATGAAAGTGCTGCAATTATTTGTGTGTGTTCATTTTCACATTTTGGGGAGAGAATTCCTGAGATTACATCCAGAGTAACATTCAGACAATGTAGTTGCACTCCTCTTATAAATCCAGCAGAGGGCGTCGCGTCTCCCTACCAGTGCCAAACATGAACTGATTGATCAGAACATCACATCAGATGCAACACGACCCGTTATGAGATATTCCCGTAAAGAGTTCAGTCCTCTCTACAGCAGGAACCGTTATCTCCAGGGTTCCTCCACCGCCTCCAAGGTCAAATTCAAGCACTTTCCAAGCACTTCCAGGTGCATTTCCATGCTTTTCCAGCCCCTTCCAGCTGTGGTAAACTCCATATTTGTACCAATCCAATGGTCAGTATTCAGTCTACTTATGATGTCACTTGTTCATCACATTAAATGAGATGTTATTGTCCTCTAAACAACCAACATGATGTTTGGAGACAGCTTTTTACAGAAGGACCACAAATGAAAGGAAAACTAATTCCACTAACAGATCCACAGAAATATAATCACCAACTATTTTCATCATCTGTTCATCATCAAAAGGCATTTTTCATAAAGAAATGTCAGAAAATGCTGTTTTCAGTCCCTCAAATATGGAGATCTTCTTTTCTTTGTTCTATCATAGATGTCATCACATAGAACACACATTTCAAGACCTTTGTTCTACATCCAAGCACTTTTCAAACCTTGAAAACACCACACTAACATTCAAGTGTTTTCAAGGATTTCCAGCACCCGTACCAACCCTGAATCCAAGTCTCTCTGTTTCTACCTCGAGGCATTACTGAAAAAAACACATGATGCATCGCTTTATTTACCGTTAATACGCTTCAATCGAGCAGAGAGAAATAAAAAGGCATCGAGCGGTAAAACATTTCCCGGTTTCTCTCGTTTCCATTACGTGGGAGGAAAAAGAAAACAGGCCGAGGAGCGCGGGAGTCGTGAATCAAGTGTTGGAGCCGGGCGATTGTCCTCGGGCTCATAACTCCTCGAGTAAAATGAAGTAAAATGATTGATTATCGAGTTTCTTCTCACGATGGCTTCATCTAAATGGGGTTTCTTATAGCCGAGCGGTGAGAGGCACATTTCACTTGTGAACGGTAAAACAAACAGAGGATTTCTTATTCCAGGCTTAAAAAAGGTGACATATTTTGACAGTCCGACCCTTTTTTACAGCCCAACAATAGGAAACAGTTTCTCTCTCGAAGCTCAGCAGTGAAAGCGATAAAAGTCACTTATCCCCGACAAAATAAATGATCCCGATAATCATCAAAATACGTTTAAAAGTAATTTTTCAAATAAAATATGTGACTTTAACATGCTGGAATCACTCTAAAATGTTGTTAAGAAACACAGATTTTTTATTTTCTTAGTGAAAAACAATCAAATAAAGGACTTATTTAAAAAAAAATCATAAAAAATAATAATAATAAATAAGGCTCCATTTGTCTCTTCTCTAGAGAGACTGGGAAGCTGCATGAAAGCAAGTTCTAGCCATTAGTACAAGTACGCAGAATAGGTCCTTTAAATACAAACCATCGCACATTATTGGATCACTAAAACAGGAGGCGGGACTTTGAGTGTAGCGCCTCCCCGTGATTTGCTGATTGATTGATGTTGTGACATTATTTCAGCACCAGGAAGGAATCTCACCTCTTCCTGCTCTCTCCTCTTCCAGCGCAGCTGAGCGTTGGCCGCCGCCATCGCCTCGATCATGAAGGTGGTCGTCATGTAGCTGGTGGGGGGAGAACGAGAGGTTAACGAGGTTAACGAGACGCTTCATATGACACTGATGGACGATGAACATGTTGGGGAGGAAACCTGTTGTTGTTTCCGTTTTAATACTGAAATCTGAATAGGAATTGAGGAAGATGTTGGTGGAAGATTTCAGCCTTCAGCTCTGTGTTAACGTCGCCATGGTTACAGGCTGCAGCGTAACTCAGCTGACCTCATAAATCCCAAGAAGGAGATGAGTGAGATGCTGACCACCCAACCGGCTGCGGCGAAGGCTTTGGGCATCGTCAGAGCTCCTGTTCCCACGATCAGGTTGAACATGTACACCAGCCCCACCTGCAGGACAAGAGGAGCAAAGACACCATGGAGCTTAATGTGACGTCATTACTTTTAATTTAATGCTAAAATGTTAAAATTGCAGTATGGGGTGTTCCTGCAGCCCCTTTGGCTGGATCAGACTACTTGCTGGGTTTAGTCGACCATTGCAAAGGACGACTAATTGAGCAACATTAGTGCTTTAATTATTCATGGCTTTAAGTTCCTGGAAATCTTTGACCAGCAGAACTTAATCTTTGCCACAAAGTCATGCTGACGTGAGCAGTGAGGAGGAGACTTTAATGAGTCGTCAAAACTGGGTTCCGTCCATAAAGAGGCCTCTTGTGTCAAAAAGAAAAGAGAAAAACATGGATGCGTAAGCAATTTAGTTTCCTCTTTCCTCTTCTGCAGCAGCCGTGCTCACAGAGACATTCCTCGTATGATTAAACAGTATCATGAGAAATCTCTCTCTGTCCAACGTTGACAAAGACTTTGAAACACAATCAAACAAGGTAAAAGGTGAAGACGGCGACCTCCGGCCGACATCACGTCGTCTCTGAGAGACGGCTGCAGCAGGATCAGTCTTAAAAACTATCATATGTTAACTTTTTTTGCAAAACCACAAAAGTCTGTGTAATAAACGGCATCAAGCCAAAACTTATGAGACATAAATGAGCGTGAAGAGGGTCGACATATTCTTCCATCTTAACGTTTTCAGCCCTTTTTACAGTTTCACAATTGAGTTGATTCCATTAATTCAACTTGACACACTGCTGCAGCTCACATGGATCTTCAGGTTCTCTGCTTTCACATTAATTACATCACTTATATGTAGCCTTTTTTGTAAAAAAAACAAAAAAAAACATTACTCACGAATGGGGAGTAGGGTTCCCCGCTCTCTGTAATTCCACCTGCCATGGTTGATGACACTGGTCCTCCCCTGAAGGATCCACAACAGGCCAGTTAGCTGAATTATACCACTTTGTTATTATTATTCAAAACTGAAATCGCCTTTATTTGCACGATCTGAAGTAAGTTCAGGTGAAACAGGCTGCAGAAGATCTATAATGCAAGTATGTATGGAGAGTATAAATATGGAGAGTGTATGAAAGAAAAAAACAAGTTGCTGTTGGAAAAAGAACTCCTATCACATATCTCGCAATTTAAGATTTACTTTAACGTCAGCGGGGAAATCCACAAATAATAAACATTATTCAAGATAAAGCTTACATTTCCAAGGATCCCTTTACAATTCGGCGTAAGAAGCACGTATTTTCATCAAACGGATCTTGTTGTTTTCCCCCCAGATGTCTACCGAGCTGAACCATTTCTCTGCTAGCACCCCCAGCTAGCAGCGTATGCTAGGATACATTAGCTATCACACTAAATTATAAACATATCATCACGTTTTATTAAAAGTAAGTAACAGACGAGCTAGCGTAACGAAAACAAACACTCACCTCACTTATTCCCAGTGTGTGTGTGTGTGTGTGGCTAATTTAGCTGCGATGCTAACTGGATGCTCCGAGCCGTCATGGAGATCACTAGCTAGCCGAATGAACGCGGAGTCACGCCGGCTAGGTAACGCGAGCCGCCCCGGTGTTAGCTCGACCGGAAGCCGGTGTGAACCGACAGTTTGTGGAGAAAAAAAAAACACTTGCTGGCGAGCCTCTACTAGCACTCAGCTAACCGAAGCCGTAAACTAAACACAACCAGCTGACCTGCTCGCGCATGAGCACAGAACGCGTCACTCTCAACTCATACTTCCGGCGCGCGCCTTTTCAAAGTAAAACCTTACCACCCGGGAAATTGGCGGTTAATATAAATAAAGCTGTTATTGCGAAAGGTAAAGTGGAGCTAACTGTCGCCGTCATCGCGTCCAGCTTGACTCATCTGCGAGTCGGTCAGCTGTTGTGTCGAGGTCCAAATTCGTGTCAGATTGTGTGCACGTTTTAGTGCCACGAAACAAGTTATCGATCATTATTATTTTATTTTTTACTGTGATTGTTGGATTATTGGAAGCTCAACACCGACGTATGAGTTACCATTTATCAGCGATGCATCATATGAAGTTTGTAAAAAAAAAGAAAGAAAACGTTTTTACTGCCGGGTCACGTGACTATCAGCTCGTTTTTTAAATCGGCTGTGTTGGAAATGCCTGAGTATGCAGTTACCCTCAGATCTCATACTACATCTTTTTTTAAACTTTATTGACATCTCGTCCTCATCTTCTCTCACGTAACTGAATCGATTACGTTCTGCGGTCCGAGCTCCCTTTAATGGAAATTACTTATCAGTTATAAAGCATGATTATTATTACACTTCATTAAATATTTCAAAATAGAATTTAAGTCAAATTTACCACTTTTAAATGTTTTCATGCATGCATAAACTAAATCAACAGACATACAGGCTAAAATAAGTTTAAATAATATGTATGAGTCTGGTGGGATAAAAAAACAAACAAGTAGTGGGCAATTTGTGAATACTTTATTAGACAAATAATTCATGTTTAAATACAGTTTGCAATGAGTGTATGATAACAAATTAGAAGCGTTGATGGACAAATTAATAGGAAAACGTTCAGAATAAATGTAATATATGGAAATGGAGTAACGAGAACATTATCACAACAAACTTTCAAACCTTCCCCTGTTGACAGGACACTCATTTTTTTAATTTATTTTTTATAAATAATCACGAATTCATAGTTCAAAACAGTAGAATCCTGGATTTACATTCATGCTGATCCATGACAGAATATTTAAGATTGTACAACGTTCTTTTACTGAAGGAAACAGATCATCATAGCAAAAGTAATGTTATACATTATTTAATGTTAAACAATTAAACAGTAGACACATATCGATATATGAACACAAATCCACTATAATTTGATGCACTTATTTTGATATAAAGGATTTAAAACATGCTGCACGCACAACCATTTTATTTGTTTGCAGCTTGTGAGTTCACATCAAAATCTGAAAATTGTGTTTATAATATTTGTGAGACCCACGTTACGGTCAGGTAGGTGAGAAAAACCAACACGGTTACAAAGTAGAAGGCAAAGAAGACGGAGTCTATGATCTCAGCCAGCCGCCGGTAGCGTCCGGGCTTCCGCTCGTCTTCGTGACGTCCTTCAGCTTCCTGTCGAGCTGCCTTCACTTCCTCCAGGATTCCTCTCAGCAGGTCGCCGCCGCCGTCGGGTCGAGGAGGAGGGGGACTTTTCTCCGGGGTCGCTTCAGCTCCATCAACCTCTGTGACGAGGAGACCAGAGATCGTTCAATTATTGTGTATATATATATAATTAAAAAAAATATATATATATAAATATATATGATAAAAATTCATTTATATCTATAAGAAAGATATACATTTAGATATATATACAGTATAATACATACATATCATTTATAAATCAATGTAAATATAATTTATATATACATTTAAATATCATTTATATATAAAAATATAAAAATGTGTATATATATTATAAATACATACATATTACACACACATATTTGACATTATATTGTGTTGTAGGTTTTGGAGCTGTAGGATTAGCAACAATAATAAGCAGGACACCGCAGGGAGTTGAACCCCATCTCAGTAAACTGACAGTCCCATCACCAGTGCCTTTTTATGTTAATATTTGCATTTATATCAATAATTCTATGTATGTATGTATATATATATATATATATATATATATATATATATATATATATATATAAACATACATACACATACACAAACACTGCCGGGTCGCAGGAAAGCCTACCCATGTGACCCAGCTGAACATCGCCCGGGGCAACAGGACTTTGAGTTTTCACACAGCAGCCGGCGTCGAGGTCGAACAGGAAGCTCATCAGCATGGCCTCCAGGATGCTGAGCCCCACCAGGACGAAGATCACCACGCAGTAGATGGCTGGAATAAAATACGTAAGGCATAGATGAATGTTTATTGAAATATATATTTTTGGAAGAAAACTAAAAAACAAAAGAGAAGTATTGGAATTGTAATTGGAAGTTTTAAATGTTCTGCTTTTTCACTCCCTGGAATCAACAGCAAGGAAAAAATAACCGTCATTAATGGATGTAATACTCTAGAAATCAAAAATGTGCAGCTTTGCAGAGTTTCTCAGTTACTTTTATTTGAATGTGCAAGTGTTTAGTGTTCTGAGTGTCACCGATCATGGGCAGCCTGTCCTCCGTGGAGGGCAACATGTCCTTGAGGATGAGCAGCAGGACGGAGATGGAGAGCAGCACGGTGACTTTGAAGCTCAGCTTCTCCCCTCTGGCCTCGCTGATGAAGAAGGAGCCCAGATCCAGGATCAGGAAGTAGAACAGGGGCATGATTAGATTGATCACATACAGCATCGGCTTCCTGGAGATCGTAATCTTAAAAAAAGAAATAAAAAATAATATTAATTAGAGAGGAAAAAAAACATGTTATAATACTGTATTGCGTTGTAGAGTTTCTTACGGTGTAAACAAGCTTGCTGCGACTTTCGCCGCCCTTGGCGGGCCTCTGGACGGTCGACTCCAGGTGGTCCAGATCCCACTCTCCCCGTGTGACCATGAACCACTCGGACACCAAAGAAAGGTGCGCGTCGCTGTATGAGTTTCCCATTGTTATAGTGTCGGCTGAAAATGCAGAAAGAATTACCAAACATAAAAAAACGAATTAAAAAAACCTGCAGCGTAGACTGTATATAATTAAGTAGGACCATTTTCTCATAGACTTCTATACAACCAGAGAAGAGTCGCCCCCTGGTGGCCAGCAGGGAGAAGTAGGACCATTTTCACATAGACTTCTATACAACCAGAGAGGAGTCGCCCCCTGGTGGCCAGCAGGGAGAAGTAGGACCATTTTCACATAGACTTCTATACAACCAGAGAGGAGTCGCCCCCTGGTGGCCAGCAGAGAGAAGTAGGACCATTTTCTCATAGACTTCTATACAACCAGAGAGGAGTCGCCCCCTGGTGGCCAGCAGGGAGAAGTAGGACCATTTTCACATAGACTTCTATACAACCAGAGAGGAGTCGCCCCCTGGTGGCCAGCAGAGAGAAGTAGGACCATTTTCTCATAGACTTCTATACAACCAGAGAGGAGTCGCCCCCTGGTGGCCAGCAGAGGGAACGTCAGCCTGCACAGTGAATCTGGTGAGTTTACCTTCCGAGTTCATGGATGTGAATGATATTGTGCAGCGCTGCTTGTCGAAGGGGAACAGCGACAGGTTGAGCTGACAGGTGGAGGTGAGACGCTGCCGGGCACTCGTCATCACGACGCCGCTGGGAACCAGACTGACCACCGGACTGGTCTGAACGCTCCCAGTATCGGAGGCACTGAAGGAGACACACATAAACATACGTTATAATGGATGTTACCATATAAAGAACATTTTTGAGTTTCTGAGACCTCTACCTCATCAACATGATCAATACTTTCCTTCCTGTTGTATATGACCGGATACATGTGTTCTGCCCTCTAGTGGATTCTCGTTCCACTGCAGGCAGTGTGAAGTATCAATATAATGTAAACATGTTTAGTGCTCAGTTAGTCAGAACTCAAGGATTAGTGATGAATACTATCATGTTTGTTTACAAGAAAACCATATTTTTATCCTTTTTTTAAGATTTTCTTCACTTTTATATTTTGAATTGACGTTTATAATCTGTCTGAGGAGAATCTGCTTCAATCTTTTTAGTTTCTTTAAGATGGTTTGGTGCGTCTGACCAGATTTCCACCTTTGGGAGGAAAATTAAAAGATTGATTTATGTATATGATATAATGAACGGTTCGTACTCTTCTTGGATTTCGATGTCGGGGATCCACAGCCGGGATCTCGGGACCGTCACCACGTCGATGCCACAGAAGTCTGAGGCATTCCAGGTGAGGAATTCGTTCTTCCAACTCTGAAATTTAAAAAAAGGTGGAAGTTTAAAAACAAGTTTTAAAGTCAGCCAATTTAAAGTCGAGCTGAAACTCCCTTTAAAATATTTTAAATTTAACTTTTTAACTCACTTTGTTAGTCTTTTTTATGTCGTTTTCTTCCCGGAAACCAAATTTATGCTTACATCTGCTCCCAACCAATATTACCATGACCTCCATCCGTCAGCCAATCAGAGCTGGAGAAGGTGGCGAGTTCATCTTTTCAAGCATCAAATCAAATTGTCACCGTACGGAGACTCAGCTTCAGACTTTAAAAGCCAGACGACGACGCAAACATGTGAAAGTGTTGTGTAATCCCGCGGCACCTGAACTCAACACGATCCAGATTCTCACCATTTCAGTCCAGATGTGAGTCGTGACGGTTTGAGCCTTTCCATCCTGCAGAAGAACAGCAAAGAGGATCAACACACACACTCTCTCGTTTTATTTATTTATTTTTTTAATTAAGTTGCTGTCAAATACATTTAGACATGCAATAAAATCTTTGAGCTTTGACTGAACAGAAAACCAAAAAGACACCCACCACCTGTAAAATCCCGAAGAGCACCATGTCCATCTGGACCAGGGTGGGCGTCGTCCAGTTCTTCACGGGTCGTGTGATCGCCAGCAGGTCATTGGCCGTGGTCAGGTTCAGGTAGGTCAGCAGACCCACGTAGGAGCAGTCTGAGGTCTGAGCGCTGGAGACGCCTGCTGGGACGGAGACACAACGACCTTTAAACTCTCGTACCCTCCTCAGGAAAAGCTTAGAATATTACCATTATTACTATATGTTACCATTCAATCATTTATACAATGTTAACCCTTTAAATGCCAGTTTTTTTTGATGATATCACTCATATTCATAAAATCAAATTGGAATATTCTCAGTCTGGGAAGGGGCAATGATAAGCACCAACACCTTTTGTTCATTTTAACAGGAAAACAGGAACGTTGTATGTAATTTCTCCATTTGAAAAAATCAGAAATCCGCTGGTTAAAGCAACCCGTAAACATTTTAAAAGGTCAAACGAACTCACCGATGAGAGCGAGAAGAGCCAGAGTCCTCAGAGGCGTCATGGTCCTCTCTCTCTCTTCCCTCCCCAGCAGAGCTTTTTAAAGCAGCGACGCCCTGCAGCATCACCACGGGAACAATGCCTCTGATTAATCCACGCTTTGTGTTGCCTCCTGTTGACCTGCAGCCCCGAAGCAGAAAGTCAACACAGGAGACGGGCTTCAGTGTTTGCTGAGGGTCAGGATCCAGGACTGGAACCAACACCAGGTGTTTATTACAGCATTGTTATAAATGAACCTGCACAATACATCACATCGACTCCTTTGTTATCGTCAAATATTTAGTCGTTTTCAAGTTCAGTTACATCTCTTCATTTCACAATTTACAAAATGATCGTACTCAGATTTCATATTATAGTAAATGCATAACAATAGTTACAAAGTACAAAGCAACTGTCTGTACTTAGTCATCATTAAATAGTATATACTTCTTCTTTTTTTTGACTCGAAGACAGATTAAAGGCATAAAAGTAAGTTTTATTTTTCATTTTATTTATTTTTATTATATATATATATATATATATATATTTATATTTATTTTATTTATTCTATTTTATTTTATAACTATAATTATTTGGTTGATTAATTAATCATCATTATTTAATTTTTTTAACTCTATCTCATACCTTTTGATGTGCATATAGATACACGGGAAGCTGCAGCAATTTTGTGTAAAACAAGTTTTTATTCATTTTGAGCAATAATAGTTTTTTCTGTTGGTGCCAGACATGAACAGGTCAGAGGTCAAAGGTCATATTAAAAGGAGGATGTAAGTCACTGGTCAGACGCACAAAACAACTGAACTGATGCATGCTGGGAATATAAATGGTTACTTTCGCCTGAGCTTTTTTGTATGAAAAGATTAAAAACCATGTTTCTGGCGTGTAAAGCAACGTAAACATTGTGAGTATTGTTTGTTTTTCATGCATCCATCAGAGCCAACAGAGGCAGATGTCCAGTGTGTGTGTGTGTGTGTGTGTGTGTGTGTGTGTGTGTGTGTGTCAGGGGTTGTGCACATCGGTGGGCAGCAGGAAGTCTTTGAAGGTGTAGAAGGAGATGTCTCCGTGGTCGACCACGGCGAAGACCAGCGGGACGTCTCCGCTCCGGAAGGACAGCAGCTTCAGGACCCGCAGGTCCGGCACGGGACCGCCGAAGCTGAGGAGGAGTCACATGATCGTCAGGGAGGGGGGAGGGGGGCGATGTAAACACACACACACGTATATACACACATCAGAAGCAGTAGAGGCGTTGTCTGTAAGCGGAGCTTCAGTAAACAGGTGTGCGGTGTGGCTCACCTGCACACACACATCCGGGAGTGAGGCTTCCCCGGGTTCCTCTTCTTGAAGTCAGACACCGAGTCGGGCTGGTAAACATCGAAACAGATGCTCCACTCGGCCTCCGCGCCTTCTAGCCTGAACACAAACACCGAGAGTGAGACGGGCTCCGGTTCACGGCAAGTCCAGATGTTCCCTTCGCACGCAGACGCGAGCTGAATCGACATGACCTCTGATGACCTCTAATCACGGGTGTACACCAGCACTTTTCAAGCATTTCCATGCTTTTCCAGCACCTTCCAGCTGTGGTAAACATATTTGTATCAATCCAATCGATCTTCTTTGCTCTGTTCTATCATAGATGTCATCACATAGAACACACATTTCAAGCACTTTATTCTGAATCCAAGCACTTTTCAAACCTTGAAAACATCACACTAAAATGATGAAAGAAGTGTTTTTCATAATTTTTTTTATGAATTACCGGTATATAAACAGTATATATGACGTCCCCGTTAAACAAAAATTCTAGAAAAGTCGAGAAGAAATATTGACACCTTAGTTAAACGTAAGAGACGTGTCAGAACACTAAATCCACAAAACAGGAAACAGGAAACAGGAAGTGATACCTGGACGCTCCCTCCAGCAGATGTGTGGATTTAACCACGCTGATTTTTTCCAGCAGCTCCGCTGGAAGGTAAACACAAACATCACCGACGTGAGTCAGACATGAAGTGGACTTTAAGGGGAAGGGGGGGTCCGGGTCTGGGTCCACGTGGTCTCACCAGTGGGGATCGGTTGTCGGGGGTCATGTAGAGGAGCGACTTCCCGGTTCCACAGGTGTGCCGGTCGCCCGCTACGCTCCCCGTGCCGCCTCACCAGCAGATCCTTATACTCCGCCCAGTTCCTGCACCGCCGGACCTGCAAGGAAGTCACAAGGTGACCTCTGGTCCTAGACATGTCCGTCCTCTGGCCCTAAACCCGTCTGTCCTAAACTCATCTGTCCTCTGGTCCTAAACCTGGCTGTCCTCAGGTCCTCAACCCAACAAACCTGTCTGTCCTTGTTGACGTCCCACCGTCGCTTGTCCCTCTCCCTCCTCTGCTCCTTCACCTGCCGCAGGTTTATCTGCCGCCTCCAGGGGGCGACGTCGCACACGCCCACAGCCAAGGACCCGGGGAGCAGGGAGGGGTCCGGAGAGCCCAGGCAGCGGGAGAGCTGCTCCCGGGAGCCCAGGTCAGGGAAAGGGATGGAGCTGAAGTCCCAGCGTGGAGCACAGGAGGCGGGTCGACGATCCGATTGGTCCCTGGGAAGATCCGCCGTCCACCAAGTCCTGCACCCGCCTTCGTCTGCGGTCCCAGTCCCCGAAGACTCCGGGGACATTGGCGGGTTTTTAGCCTCCTCGCCCTCCTGGCTGCATCCGTCCTCTTCAGGGCGGCTGAAGAGCAAACAATAAAAATGATAAAAACCCGGAGGACGACGAAGCAGCATGAAAGCCTGGTGGTCTGAGCAAACAGGACTCAGGGGTCCTCCACCTTTTCCCAAGTCATGTTCAAGCACTTTTGAAGCATTTCAAGGTGCATTTCCATGCTTTTCCAGCACCATCCAGCTGTGGTAAACTCCATATTTGTACCAATCCAATGGTCAGTATTCAGTCTACTTATTATGTCACTTGTTCATCACATTAAATGACATGTTATTGTCCTCTAAACAACCAACATGATGTTTGGAGACAGCTTTTTACAGAAGGACCACAAATGAAAGGAAAACTAATTCCACTAACAGATCCACAGAAATATAATCACCAACTATTTTCATCATCTGTTCATCATCAAAAGTCATTTTTCATAAAGAAATGTCAGAAAATGCTGTTTTCAGTCCCTCAAATATGGAGATCTTCTTTCCTCTGTTCTATCATAGATGTCATCACATACAACACACATTTATAGACCTTTAGTCTAAATCCAAGCACTTCTCAAGCGTTTCCAAGGATTTCCAGCACCCGTATGGACCCTGGATAGAAGTAAAGAAGACAGGATGTGATTGTGTTTACCTGGATGTCGTGGCGGGGCTGGCGCTGCGCTTCCTCTTCCGACGCTGCTCTGCTCCGTCGCGTGACGGAGGCAGATTCAGGCGCCTGGCGTAGGACGACGGCTCCGAACTGCAGAAGATGAGACACTGAGATTACGTCACGGTGTTGAAAACTAAAAAAGGAAAGACTGGAGGGAAACACTGGTCACCTCGGAGTCAATCTCCTGTCTTGAGGAGAGGAACTTTTCTTTTACGGGGACGTCGTACACCTGTATTAATTATTATTATTTATTTTTTTGGTTAATTTATCATCATTATTATTCCTTTTTATTTTTACTATTATAAAAAAAAATGCACAAGTAAGCATTATCATTTATTAACTGCTATTATTTACTTAGTTATCATTAAATACTATTTACTTATTATTTGTAGGAATAAGTTCTGCTTTTTCATTCCTTCTAATAAACAGCAAAGAAACAAACCAACTGTCATTAATGTATTTAATACTCAGAAAACAGAGCATGTGATACATCGACATGCATCACGACAGTAACACTTGAATACAAGCTGCTGTTCTTCCTCCACCTACAGGAGGAAAAAAAACAGAAAATAAGGGGGATTACCTGGGATCGAACCTGTGCACCACGTAGCCGAGCCTCTTCAAGTGCCCGAACACCTTTTGTGAAGGAAAACGATGTGGTTAGAAGACGGAGTCGGTGAGCAGCTGCTGCTGGACCGCTCCTCTCGTACCTGATACTGCTGGAGGCTCACCGAGCCCGCCGACAGGAACTTCTCGTAGCCGTCCTGGAGGGACAGCGGCAGCTCCTGGTGGAACACCTGCAGGTTCCCCTGTTCACAAGGAGCGCCGTGTGAATACTAGTGAGTATGTAACGGCGCTGTCGACGGGGGGTTTATGTGCCACTCACACACTCCATCAGGTAGAGGGCCTCTTCGGGGAAGAGGAACTGCTTGCCTCTGGCAGAGAAGCCCATCGTCTGCCAGAACTTCCCCTGAAAACAACGACAACAAGCGTTTCAAAACACATTTTAATAATTAATTGGACTCACGATAGAGGAAGTCACAAGCTTATCACAGAGCTTTCTTTTGGAACTTTATTTTATTTTATTTATTTTTTAAACACAACAAAACAAAAGCATTCCCTGACTTGGACCTGGGAAAATAAATACATGACTAAATAAATAAAATAAAAAAGGATTAATGAAGAATCACAAAAATTAACAAAAAGAAAGAAAGAAAATAATATGTTGAAATAAAGTAGATATAAAGCGTGTATAAATTTGATTATATTAAAAAATATGTCTAATTGTACCTAATTATTATACATTTTAGAATTAAATTAATTATATTTAATTTATATCATTTTTCTTTTTCTAACACAGATCTGTCCACATCGTTATATTCAACAATTATAATTGATTGAATTTTATCATAAAACTCATAATTAAATTAATTATATTTAATAAATATAGGGTGAACATTTATAATTTTCTATTATAAATATTCACTGGATACTCACAGCTGGAGACTGAAGCTCGACCGTCCGCTCATCGGGAAGCCAAGTGGCCTTCACGAGGTTTCCACTGCAGCGAAAGAAAAAACAAGACAGAATCCAGCGTCACGTCGACGCAAGCAGAGGACAAAATATATAGAGACTTTTTTCCTTAAGATGTATTGTCCTCCCATGGCAGATCAGCTGTTTCCTCTCCTAAATTACAGTCACATACGGTAATTTTGACATGCGTTTCCCTATAAGGTGCGTTGTACTATTCATACCCAATATGCTCTAATCTTGGTATGACTATTTGCTCTCTGGAATTCCTTCCCTTTTATTTACATTCCTCCTACTTTTGACTTTATTTTGTAAAGATGGCGTCCTTTCGTTTCCCCATCTCACTGCTTTTACCATGAAAACATGATCTTGCTTTTTACTAGAGCTCTAGCTTCTGCTTTATCGGCCACAGTCACATTATATATATATATATATATATATATATATATATATATATATATTATAATAATGATGATAACAGGGCGTCTGGATAGCCTACTCACAGTTTCTCCACTCTCTCCTCTGATATGAGGCCCCAGTGCTCGGTCAGACTCTGCTCGAGGACCTGCCTCTGCTCCCCCGAGTCATTGGGGAAAAAGTCCTTCTGTCCTCTGATGGGGATCTTGTGACTCCTGGACCGGGCTGCAAACAGTTCCGATGGACTGCAATTTAAAGAACCAAAAATCGTTTTAATCATGAGGTAGATTCGTTTTTCAAGTATATAACGCTTCTAAATGACATCCTTTAAACATTCTTAATGTATTTTTAATTAGAAATTAATAAAACATTTTTTTTTTATAAACAGGTGCAAATAAAACAAATCTACTTAATTGACCATTTTGCTTACGTTTAGTTTTTCTTAAACATGAGGTAGGGTCGTTTTAAAATGCGAAACATTTGGACATTTCAGCTTCTAAAGGACATCCTTTAAACATTCTTAATGTAATTTGATTATTAACTAGAAAATGCATTTCCTGCGGAAATACGTGGAAATGCTTTAATGCTGAAGCAACACTGAAAAATAAGCAGAATATTTGAAGAAAATATTAAAAAAGAAGAATATTTGAAGAAAATATTTAAAAAGCTGAATATTTCAAGAGAATATTCAAAAAGCTGAATAAGTGCAAAAGTATGAAAAAGCAGAATATTTGAAGAGAATATTCAAAAAAGCTGAATATGCAAAAAGTTTGAAAATCTGAATAGCTGAAGAGAATATTCAAAAAGCTGAATATGTGAAAAGTATGAAAAAGCTGAATATGTGCAAAATTATGAAAAAGCTAAATATTTGAAAATAATATTAACAAAGCTTAATATCTGCAAATGTATGAAATAAGCTAAGTAGCTGAACAAATATGAAAAACCTGAATATTTGAAAAGAATATGAAAAGGAAAAAAATGTTGAAGACAAGTTGAAATGTCCTTAAAGAGCTGAACATTTTAATATTTGAATGTTCTTTTTGTTTGTAGTATTAGTAGGGTACTAATAGAAGTAGTAGGAGTAGTATCAGTAGTAGGAGTAGTATCAGTAGTAGTAGTAGTAGTAGCAGTAGTACTAGTAGTATTAGTAGAAGTAGTATTAGTAGTAGCAGTAGTATTAGCAGTAGTACTAGTAATATTAGTACAAGTATTAGTAGTAGTAGAAGTAGAAGTACTACTAGTACTAGTAATATTAGTATAAGTATTAGTAGTAGCAGTAGTATTAGTACAAGTATTAGTAGTAGTAGAAGTAGAAGTACTACTAGTACTAGTAATATTAGTACAAGTATTAGTAGTAGTAGTAGTAGAAGTAGAAGTACTAGTAGTAGTAGTCCTAGTACTACTACAAGTAGTGGAGGTAGTATCAGTAGTAAACTAGAAGTAGTACTAGTACAAGTACAAGTAGTGGACATGGTATCAGTAGTAAGCTAGTAGCAAAGGAGTAGTAGTACTAGTAAAAGTTCAAGTAGTGGACATAGTATCAGTAGTAGGCTTGTAGTAGAAGTATTAGAAGTAGTATCAGTAGTAGGCTAGTAGTAGAAGTAGTAGTAGTAGTAGTAGTACTAGTACTACAAGTACTACTACAAGTAGTGGAGGTAGTATCAGTAGTAAACTAGAAGTAGTACTAGTACTAGTACAAGTACAAGTAGTGGCGGTAGTATCAGTAGTAGGCTAGTAGTAGCAGTAGTAGTAGAAGTACAAATACAAGTAGTGGACGTAGTATCAGTAGTAGGCTAGCAGAAGAAGTAGTAGTAGTACTAGTACAAGTACTAGCAGTGGACGTAGTATCACTAGTAGGCTAGTAGTAGAAGCAGTTGTAGTACTAGTACAAGTACAAGTAGGGGACGTAGTATCAGTAGTAGGCTAGTAGTAGAAGTAGTAGTAGTAGTAGTAGTCAGACAGACAGAGAGTTAGACAGAGAGAGATAGACAGACTTGTGTATACATTTTAAAGTTTAAATGGAGTTTCTAGGTGAAAGTATGCCTGAGCAGACGATGTTTGACAAAAAAAACTACATTTCCCACTGACTGCTCCTGTCTGCTGCTCCTGTAGTGGACATAGTATCAGTAGTAGGCTAGTAGTAGCAGTAGTAGTAGTAGTACTAGTACAAGTACGAGCAGTGGATGTAGTATCACTAGTAGGCTAGTAGTAGAAGCAGTTGTAGTACTAGTACAAGTACAAGTAGTGGACGTAGTATCAGTAGTAGGCTAGTAGTAGAAGTAGTAGTAGTAGTAGTCAGACAGACAGAGAGTGAGACAGAGAGAGATAGACAGAGTTGTGTCTACATTTTAAAGTTTAAATGGAGTTTCTAGGTGAAAGTATACCTAAGCAGAAGATGTTTGACAAAAAAAACTACAAATCCCACTGACTGCTCCTGTCTGCTGCTCCTGTCCGCCAATCAGAGCACACCTGCTGTCACTTCTAAAGATCAAAGCCACAGAGATCAAAGCCATCTACGCGCCTGTGTAACTGTCTAGAGCCTGTCTCTATTCCTCCATTTCGGCTTCGTCCGAACAAAAGCTTCCCACGCTCACACCGAAACTCGTATCGTCAAAATGTTCGCACCATTAGCGCCACAAGACTCTGCTGAAGACACTGATGACTTATTTTTTCCTAGTCTCAGAAATGTGGACGCTAGGGCGAGTTAGAAATGCTGCTCATTTCAGGTTTCTTTGAAAATCTGTTTCTCAATTTGTATTGTAAGTCAATGGGGAGAAAAACCGACGCTTAGAGGTTGCTAGTTCAAATTCTGTAAATCTCACAGAGTTTTTGAGCACATTGTGAGAGACAGGACAAGTTTGTCTACATAATTGGAAAATATCACGAGTGTAGAGTGCAAATTGTGGCCAGGAGGAGTTTGGAAAGAAAAAAAATCTCAAGTGTGTTGGGCTGCTCTCACACTCTAAGCGATGATGTCACCCACTCTAGCACGCGCAATACACACCCATTATAAACTCTGATGAGGTCTGAAAAAAACATAAAACATAAACTGTGATTATAGAAAAACTGTAAAAGATATCAAAAAACTGAATAAGAATTGAATAGTTCAAAGTCTTGTAGGTTGTTTAAAGTTTAAATGGAGTCTGTAGGTGGAAGTATGTGAAACTAGTCGGAGTTCAAAGAGGAGGATGTTAAAGAGGTTTTTAGGCTGATCTCCATAGGAATGCATTGAAAAAAAAAATATGAAAAAGCTGAATAATGTGAAAAGTATGAAAGGCTGAAAAAATGTTGAAGATGTCCCGGAAAGAGCTGAAAAAGCTGAACATTTTGATAGTTGAATGGTTTTTGTAGCTGAAAGTATGCAGAAGCTACAGACGACCAAAAAACGTACGGAAGAAGAAGAATAAAAAGAAGAATAAAGATTAGGATAACATAGGTTGGAAATGCTTTCAAGCATTTCCACCAATTAATAAAAACATTCTATTATTTATTAAACAGCTACTAAATGTACTGTTTTGCTTACGTCGTTTTTCTTAAACGCGGTTTGTTTTCCACCTGATCGTTACATGGAAGCGCCACAACCGATATGCTGCCTTCACGTTGCATCGGAATTATTGCTTTTATTATTATTATTATTATTGCCGACTCAGAAACGGACTATTTGCGCAAGTGCAAAGTTATTACATTAGCGGACGTTTCCTTGCCCACAGCTCCCCCGACATCAACGCACTTGAACGCCACAGTCTCATTATTCCGACTGTGAGAAGTAGGATCTTCCGACTAGCACCTGAAGGCAGCATTAGAGTTTTTGCTTGCTAGCTAGCTAGCTAACCGTGAACCGGGACAACTGTTTAACGAAAAAACAACAACATGACAAACAGCTACGGGGCGAGGAAATGTGTCACGGTGTTGCTTTCCTGTCGATAGATGTATTCACGTCACACATTAAACACAACTGCGCACCTTAATATCTCATCGTAGAACTTCCTTTCGCTGTCTGTCTTGTTTTGGTCCGCCATGTTGTTTCTCGCAGCCCTCCAGCAGCGGCAACTGCGCGTGACACATTTTCCGTGGAGTTGATTGGTTAGTGGCTTTCACTTCCTGTTTCACGAGCAGGAGGAGACGGAAGCTGCGCTCCAGTCGGACAGTTCCCATCGGCCAAGAAGATTTGACAGGAAAAAGTTACATCCTGACATTAGACGCGATCTGTAGGTTATCTGCAGTTTGCATTTATTAATATTTGTTCATAAATATCTGTGGAAATCAGAATAATTGTGTAACGCCTCGGGAAAATGTACAGCTGCAGTTGCTTGATAATAGAAAGAGAAGAAAGTAAAGAATTAATAAGTATAAAAATATAAAGTATAAAATAATGCCAATAAATATTAGTAATGTATACATATAATGTTATGTATATAAAACACTATACGGTATAGTAGTGTATCTGCTGTTGAAGTAGTATTCATTGTGTACATAAGTAAAGTTTGACAGTCAGCCCACGATCTAGTGTTAAATATTAGACTCACACAGGAAATTTGAATTTTCTACTTACTACTACTAAAGTGCTGTTTGTTGTCAAAACTAAGAGCCAATCAGCTCTTAGATGAGGTGACAGCCAGGCGTTTCCCATCATGCCCCGGGGCTTGCAGTCGGTTGAGAGCAACTGCGGCGCCTGGCTCTAAAAAAATCTTCGGTGTGACCTCAAAACATTGAACATAAAAAGTGTCAACAATTCATTGGTACAGAGTTTTTCTATTTGTTACATTTTTTTAGATTAAATATTAAATGTCCCAGAACACATCTCAACTGCCCATGAAGAGGATTAAGCCTGTGGAAAAGATGTGCAATGTAGCCTTTATTCTGTCTCATAACAGTTAGTAGAACAGTTAATGGGACCATGTGGCATTGACGAACCGCAGACTGGTCCCTCAACTTCCACTCCATCGGTCGGAGAATCCACTGGCAAAAAAAAAAGGGTGGATCAATGTTAACCTAACTGAAAAATATTTCCCAACAGCAACAAAATGTGATTGCTTTGATGGAGTCACAAATAAATCTTCAAGAATATTTGTGTGTATTCGTGTGTTTCTGATCTCCTCAAACTGAAACGCTGCATTAGCAGTGGTAGGATGGTTAAAATGTACAATGGTGCTGTGACTGCCTCTGAGAACACTGATCATCGATCCCCTGCTGATTTTGCCTGGGTTCTTGAACCCAGTTACCGCGAGCTGCCACGTGGAGGCACAGCAGGAGTCTTGATGATGTAGAGGCACTTCAATCAATAGGTAATGCCTTATCAAAGGTTACCTTCCACTTTTATTTTTGACCTGAAGTGCCTCTCATCACCCTGTGTCATATTGCACACCAGCTCGCAAAAAATGTGTAACTAAAAGTCACTAGCTCACCTGACTCTAACTCTCTTCACGTGAAGACACTTGAGCCTCCGGAGCTTTGTCTTGAAGATGCCAAATGCATGCTCAATGGCCCGACGAGCCGCATTAAGCTTTCGGTTAAAACGCCTTTGCCTTGCAGTGAGGTGTCCATTATCCCTGTAGGGTTTCATAAGCTGAATGGACAAGGGATAGGCAGAATCGCCAATGATGTGCATTCCCTTTGGGACCAGGGCCTGGGGAGCTGCTTCAAGTTGCCGTGTCACATCGGTGTATCTGAATGATGTGGCATCATGCCAACTACCAGGATTTCTACAGAGATGTGACAGAAGCGTCGTTCACCATCACAGAACGCAGTGAGGATGACGGAATAGAACTGTTTTCTATTGTAGTAGGCTATGGGATTACAGCAATGGGGTTAAAAATGGGAATGTGACATACATCAATAGCACACACTGTAAAAAAGCCAAGTAGAAGTAGAATTGCTGTTGCATTTCGTTGTATTTGCGTAATGTACAGCGTTAGCCGTTAGCTAACTTTCTAACGAGCTAGCATGCTAGGAGACCTCGTGTAAGTATTTAAGTTTTTCTAACTGTTAAATATGTATCAGCTAAAAAATGAGTGTACTTTCAGAGGACTTGTGATTTGACTCAACAATCCAAGTCAGTTGAACATGTGTGCCCAAGTTTGTTCAACTTCTGTAGTCAAGTTCAGTGAACTCAAAATCCTAGTGAAGCATGTTGCCTTGAAATTTTAGGTTGATGCAACTTTTTCTTTCACAGCACAGAGACTGTATTTGAAAAACCAGCTGTTTCAAATTTAAACTTTGATGCCTGAAGTGCTTCCCCTGCAGGCCACAAAATAAGATGGGACAAATGTGTGTTGATCAGGGAACTAAAATAATGGAGATGGGTTGACACAGTTGATTTGGAGATGTTAAATCTGTCTGCCACACCCCTGTAGGACTCCTGGTTAGCCAGCGTCCACAGACAGGCAAGAACACCGTGTGACATTGGCAACTTGGTTTGCTGTCTGTTGATGTAAAATGTCCCCAGTGTCACCATGAGGTCCTAGTTAGGATAGATGACAATCAACGTTGCTTGCAAATATCAGTGAACATTCTTTGGCTGTGAAATGCTGTGAAATCCCGGCGGCGTAAAACGGACTTGGGAGCAATATGCCACGTCAGAAGCCAACACACAACCTCTCTGCTAGAAGGTGTCTTCTGTTCGTGTGTAGACCACCGAGGTGATCCCGAGAGCTCGAGTCTGGAACTCTTCATGGCGTTTTTTTTTTTCTTCAAATTTGAGTTAATGTGGGAAAACCGGAGCGCCCGGCGAAAACCCTGATTGCTGCCTTTACGCCTTTACCTAGCCTTCTACAGCTACAAGAAATGTGTTAACCACTTAAAGACCCCGGACCACCGAGGTGATCCCGAGAGCTCGAGTCTAGAACTCTTCATGGTGTTTTTTTCTTCATATTTGAGTGAATGTGGGAAAACCGGAGCGCCCGGCGAAAACCCTGATTGCTGCCTTTACGCCTTTACCTAGCCTTCTACAGCTACAAGAAATGTGTTAACCACTAAAAGACCCCGGACCACCGAGGCGATCCCGAGAGCTCGAGTCTAGAACTCTTCATGGTGTTTTTTTCTTCATATTTGAGTGAATGTGGGAAAACCGGAGCGCCCGGCGAAAACCCTGATTGCTGCCTTTACGCCTTTACCTAGCCTTCTACAGCTACAAGAAATGTGTTAACCACTAAAAGACCCCGGACCACCGAGGTGATCCCGAGAGCTCGAGTCTAGAACTCTTCATGGTGTTTTTTTCTTCATATTTGAGTGAATGTGGGAAAACCGGAGCGCCCGGCGAAAACCCTGATTGCTGCCTTTACGCCTTTACCTAGCCTTCTACAGCTACAAGAAATGTGTTAACCACTAAAAGACCCCGGACCACCGAGGTGATCCCGAGAGCTCGAGTCTAGAACTCTTCATGGTGTTTTTTTCTTCATATTTGAGTGAATGTGGGAAAACCGGAGCGCCCGGCGAAAACCCTGATTGCTGCCTTTACGCCTTTACCTAGCCTTCTACAGCTACAAGAAATGTGTTAACCACTAAAAGACCCCGGACCACCGAGGTGATCCCGAGGGCTCGAGTCCAGAACTCTTCATGGTGTTTTTTTCTTCATATTTGAGTGAATGTGGGAAAACCGGAGCGCCCGGCGAAAACCCTGATTGCTGCCTTTACACCTTTACCTAGCCTTCTACAGCTACAAGAAATGTGTTAACCACTAAAAGACCCCGGACCACCGAGGTGATCCCGAGAGCTCGAGTCTAGAACTCTTCATGGTGTTTTTTTCTTCATATTTGAGTGAATGTGGGAAAACCGGAGCGCCCGGCGAAAACCCTGATTGCTGCCTTTACGCCTTTACCTAGCCTTCTACAGCTACAAGAAATGTGTTAACCACTAAAAGACCCCGGACCACCGAGGTGATCCCGAGAGCTCGAGTCTAGAACTCTTCATGGTGTTTTTTTCTTCATATTTGAGTGAATGTGGGAAAACCGGAGCGCCCGGCGAAAACCCTGATTGCTGCCTTTACGCCTTTACCTAGCCTTCTACAGCTACAAGAAATGTGTTAACCACTAAAAGACCCCGGACCACCGAGGTGATCCCGAGGGCTCGAGTCCAGAACTCTTCATGGTGTTTTTTTCTTCATATTTGAGTGAATGTGGGAAAACCGGAGCGCCCGGCGAAAACCCTGATTGCTGCCTTTACGCCTTTACCTAGCCTTCTACAGCTACAAGAAATGTGTTAACCACTAAAAGACCCCGGACCACCGAGGTGATCCCGAGAGCTCGAGTCTAGAACTCTTCATGGTGTTTTTTTCTTCATATTTGAGTGAATGTGGGAAAACCGGAGCACACGGAGAAAACCCTTAATGTCCCTTCTGCCTTCAATACATCCCAGACACAGGGACAGGCGATCTACACCTGCCGAGGTTGGTGATGAATTTGACCGCGGATGAGAAGAACCTGCGGATGGGGGACGGCTTCTTTTTAAGGAGCATCGTCAGGTGACCTTTGATAGCGGTTGCAATGAAGTTCTCAAGGGCTGGTTCCTCCATTTTCATGGAGAGCAGCACCAGGTGTGCACTTCCATATCTCCTACAAAGGTCCTTGAAAAGGACCTTCTCGTAGGCTCTGAAGGTCTTTTCCCTAACGTCAAAGTCAATGCCATCGATTTCGGCCAACGTTCTTTTGAGCAGTCGATTGATGATGACCTGGGTGGAACTAAGGGAGGGGTCCACATTTGCTTTGCTGAAAATCCGGTTAACCAGATTCCCCACGAAAAACTGCACGGCTGCTTTCCTACTCGGTTCCTGCTCTGGTGCCGGTGACTTGGCTGCCATTATTCTGAGCATCACCTCGTCTGTTTTCCTGTCGAGCTGAGTTCTTACGTACCACGCCATCATTTCCAGGAAAGCCACCACTTTGGTGCGCAGCTCCTGGTGCAGCTCAGTGAACGCGGACTTCTTCGGTGGTTCTGGGAGGTTCTCAGCAGTGCCAATCATGTTACCGTAGAGGAGACCGGTCAGCTCCTTGGTTAACACCGCATTATTGTCCTGTGGATTCTCCTTGCTCGCCATCACGATGCTCGCGATGGTGTCATCGATGCCCGGTGGCATCGAGTCGACAAGCTTCACCTTGGTCTTCTTCTGGAATCGGGCCTTCACCGGCTCCAGGATACGGAGCAACCACGCTTTGCCAAAGTTCTTTGCGAGGACATTCTTCACCTTGCACTTGAGTTTCCTCATGGATCGCTTGGTCTTCCGGTCAGAGTCGGGACTGGAACCTGCAGCTCGTGTCTCCTCTAAGTTGTTCCTCTCTTGAGCAATGTCCATCAAGATGTGTTGAAACTGCTCGTTCTCGAACTTGGAGTTGTAGATGTCGTCCAAGAACGGATCAACGAGCTCTTTTAGCTCTTCCCTTATGATGTCTTCCACTGACTTGGTGCGATGTTCTTCAGTCAGCTTGTCCGATTCGACGCTCTCCTCGGATTCAAAGTCCACCAGTTCGACGTACTGTGATTCTGCGCTCTCCGATTCGGCATCGTCTGATCTGACACTGAGCGCGCTGGCCCAGATTCCGACCATGCCCTCCTGTTTGACTACCTCCAGTTCGTCAGTCTCGGATTCGCTGTCCTCAGATTCGCTGTCCTCAGATTTGCTGTCCTCCAGTATGGCACTTAATGAGCGGCCAAGGGTTGGGACCATGCCCCTCCATTGGACTACATCCGGTTCATCATTCTCGGATTCGCTGTTCTCAGATTCGCTGTCCTCAAATACCATTTCTTCCGGTGAGGAACTGAGCGGGCGGACATTGATTTGGACCACGCTCTCCCATTTGACTAATGTTGGTTTGACTTCCTGTAGTTTGTCGTTGTCCAGTCCGACGAAGCCGGTCGAACTGCTTTCCTGCCTCGGTGTCCGTGGTGTGAAAAGTTTTTTCATCTTGTCGGCAAAGATCTTCACCATATTGAAGGCGTGATGGACCATATTGTCGAGCTTGCGGGGGGGAGTGATGGTCGCTTCCCTTAACGGGTCCTGAATGTCGGTGTGGATGGACGAGACCTTGGCCTCAACTGAGCTGCTCATCAAAATGTCCAGGCTCTCCGAGCTGGAACTCTCTTCTTGGTCTAGGACGCCCAGTGCCTCTTGGAAACCCCTTGTGACGGCGTTGCCTGGATCGTAGGCGTCTTCTCTGGTCTCAGTCAGTTGTTGGTCCCGAACAGCCGCCAGGTGAGTCTTGGACAGGATGGTGATGAGGTCCTGAATCAGTTCTGCCATCAGGACTATGGTGACATCGTCCGGGGATCCCGATTTCAGCAGTTCCCATTGCTCTGGTGTCAACCCTGTGAAAAAGGTCTTGATTGTTGGGAAGATGGCCCGTGTGAGCTCCTCCTTCGTGGACATTGTTCCTGTCTCGTTAGGATGAGTGTGTCTATCAAAGTCCTTCTTTCAGCGTCAACAGCAAAGTCCTTCTTTCAGCGTCAACAGCAAAGTCCTTCTTTCAGCGTCAACAGCAAAGTCCTTCTTTCAGCGTCAACAGCAAAGTCCTTCTTTCAGCCACGAGATGTGTCTCAATTCTCAAAGAACCAGGTCCCTTATATAGGTTCAGCTCACACACATCAAAGCATCACACATCAAAGCCACACAGATGACGTCACACGCATCCAGAACCCACCCCCCTCCCCTCGAACCCTCGCAGCAGCCTTCCAACCGTTGCCATGGCGACAGCCTCCAGCCCAATCTTGAAAAAAAAAAAAAAACAACAAAAAACGATCGATCTGATCAGCTGAGACGAGCTGATTTTTTTGCGGGGCTCCTCGTGTCCTCCGTTGTTCCGCAACAACAACAAATAAACCAAAAAAAAAAGTATCGGATTGACGACTGGATTATCAAATTTATTATGATGCAATAAAAATCCAATTATACCCGACGGTATTCATACGAGACTGTTTTCATACGCAGACATGACATTTCTTGCTTTGCAGCTTCACAAATGTATTTTTTACTTGATCATTTGGAAGTTAGTATTACTAGTATTACTAGTATTACTTAGGGAGGAATTAATCCATTATTTGAATAATAATCAAAATGAGCTAAAAGTAAAAACATCTGTGTCTGAGTCGTGATGATGTAAGCAGCAGCAGCTTTCACAATTTAAAGTAAACATATACTCCAGGGGCCCTGTGATAGACTGGCGACCTGTCCAGGGTGTACCCTGCCTTCGCCCAATGATAGCTGGGATCGGCTCCAGCCCCCCGTGACCCTAAAATACAGGATAAACGGTAGAAAATGGATGTATGGATGGATATACTCCAGAGTCCAACATCTTATCAAACCGTCCCATGACATCAGGGCGTGTTTGAGGGGGGCAATAAAAGCCTCTGGGTGGTCGTCAGGAGCCTCACAAGCTGCTTGTAACGTTTAACGAGTATCTGCAGGTGAAACATGAGGCTTCCCCCGGCGCTGCTGCTCGTCTGCTGCTGCACGGCTCTGGCCGGTAAGTGTCGCCGCCTCCGCCGTCTGTTGTGTCTGGTGACGTCACACTGGTTTCGTTCTTGTGATGTTTGTACTAACAGATTTAACCAGATTAGTTCATGAATCGACGATCATGTTATAGAGGACTAACCTTTTTTCGAGCAAACAATGATTGAGATCTATTTTCTGTCTTCTATGACGGTAAAGTGAATATTTCTTTCCGGTTCAGACATTAGGCCTACTAGATCTTTTTTAAATAAAACGTCACCACGGGCGTGGCAACCTGGACTCGACAACTCGATAAAGCAAATGGAGACAATAATAGTCAGACACGTTGATGGTGAAAGATGTCTTCATGGATGCGGCCTTCAGGCTCCGTGAAAGCGTGTAGGAAACGACACCTTTGTGATATATTGTTGCGGCTGTGACTTGTGACGTGTTTTTGTCGGTGACCGTCTAAAGTTCTCCGGTCTCTCTCTCAGGCGGTCTCACCATCCGGACCCTGGTGTTCCCGTCCGAGACCAGTGATACGCTCGTGGAGCTGGTCCCCGTGAAGAACCTCAGCCTGCGCGCCTTCACGCTGTGCATGCGCGTCGCCACCGAGCTCAGCGGCGAGCGCGAGGTCATCCTGTTCGCCTACCGCACGAATTACTTCGATGAGCTGAACGTGTGGCGCGAGCTGGACGGCAGGTAGTACTTCTACTGCAAACACTAGTGGTACTACTAGAAACACTAGTACTTCTACTACAAACACAAGCACTACTACTAGAAACACTAGTATTACTACTACAAACACTAGTATAACTACTACAAACACTAGTACTTCTACTAGAGACACTAGAATAACTACTACAACCACTACTTCTACTAGAAACACTAGTATTACTACTACAAACACTAGTATAACTACTACAAACACTAGTACTTCTACTAGAGACACTAGAATAACTACTACAAACACTACTTCTACTAGAAACAGTAGTATTAGTACTACAAACACTAGTACTTCTACTAGAAACACTAGTATTAGTACTACAAACACTAGTACTTCTACTAGAAACACTAGTTTTACTACTACAAAAACTACTTCTACTAGAGACACTAGAATAACTACTACAAACACTACTTCTACTAGAAACACTAGTATTAGTACTACAAACACTAGTACTTCTACTAGAAACACTAGTATAACTACTAGAAACACTAGCACTACTACTAGAAACACTATTGCTACTACAAACACTAGTATAACTACTACAAACACTAGTACTTCTACTAGAGACACTAGAATAACTACTACAAATACTACTTCTACTAGAAACACTAGTATAACTACTACAAACACTAGTACTTCTACTAGAGACACTAGAATAACTACTACAAATACTACTTCTACTAGAAACACTAGTATAAGTACTACAAACACTAGTACTTCTACTAGAGACACTAGAATAACTACTACAAATACTACTTCTACTAGAAACACTAGTATAAGTACTACAAACACTAGTACTTCTACTAGAAACACTAGTAGTTTTACTACTACAAACACTAGTAACTGTACTACTACAAAATCAAATACTACTACAAACACTTGTACTACTACCACAAACACTTGTATTACTACAAACGGTACTAGTGACACAGCAACATGACTACAACAAGTGCTGACATCGTACTGAAACTATGGAGAATAGGCTCCTTCTACTCACAATACTACTACTACAACAGTGTACTAGTACTGCTGTATCAGTGACAGATGTACTGCTTGGGTCTGCTGACGTCATTTCCGTGTGCAGGTTGTCCTTCTACCTGGCCGGAGAGGGCGTGATGTTCGACGTCCCCCAGCTCGGTGCCCTGCAGACCCACCTGTGCCTCACCTGGGACTCGGCCTCGGGGGCCGCCGCCCTCTTCATGGACGGGAGGAAGAGTCTGACCAAGATCTACAAGAAGGGCCATGAGGTCCGTCCCGGGGGCAAGGTCATCCTCGGACAGGACCCGGACGTCTACATGGGCGACTACGACGCCAAGCAGAGTTTTGTCGGGGAGGTCGGCGACGTGAACATGTGGGACTCGGTGCTCTCGGACGGCGACGTCAAAGCCCTGTCCTCCGGGAGGAGGGTGGCGAGGGGCAACGTACTGGACTGGGAGACCACCGAGCTGAAGGTCAACGGGCAGGTGGAGGTCGTTCACGTCGAGCTGTAGCTTCAGCACACAGAGACAAGGAAGACAAAGATGTGAATTACTGTCAAACTGCAAGCCTTCCTATAAAACGGCAATAAAAGATATCGCTGACAACGCCTGTGTCCACATGTAACACCCACAAAAAAATTATATATATATATATATATATATATATATATATAACAACAACATAACAATAACAATTCATAATTCATATAAATCAATGAAAATGCAGCCTTGCTAAAAATGCCCCACAAAACAAATAAACTACCTTGGTCTAATTATTATTATTATTTTAGCATTATATTTTATGGCAACTTTGATGTTGTTGACAATGATTAAAACACACATTATGATAAATGGAAGGTTGGTATAAAAAATACATCCTAAACTCTATAAGAAAACCTGTAACTCCAAAAACGTTGGGCATGTTTGTGTCTTACTTATTAATCAATATTTATTGATTACCGTATACGTTATTATTTATACGTGTGTGTGTGTATGCGTTGGTGTATCATGAAGAAAAAAAGTAGAATTAGCACCATGGACGTCAGGCACGGACGGGGTTCGAACCCGCGATCTTCGGTTTACGAGACCGACGCCTTACCACTTGGCCACCGCGCCTGGCAGTGTAAACGGTTCACAGTGTGATGTTTTGAATTAGCGTCTCAGCTAACGGGGTCGACCGCGTTTTTAATACGAGTCGTGACATTTCACCATCTTTTTAAAAGAGCAGCTTTTTGAAAATCCGCATAAACACAACACGCTTTTAAACCAACGATTCGGCAACATTTCGAGTTGCCACATACACAGACAACGAGAAGGAACCACAACCGGAAGTACCTGAAAGTAGCTCGGTGGACTTGACAGCGCGATACGGTTTCCTATATTTCGCTGAAGTGTGAGTTAAAAAACAAACAAACAAACAAAAAACAGATGATGTGAAAGTCGTGAATGTTTCACGCCATCGGACGTGTGGATGAGTGACGTAGCTCGTGCTGTAAGTAGCGCAACCCGAGTGCTAGCATGCTAACAACAAATCTGTAGATTAGCCGAAGCGTTAGCTTGCTAAAGACGAGGGAAGATTACTTCATTGACGTTTATCTCGGTTTGTTTTCTGTTAAATTAGAAGCGAGTCCCAGTGTTGTCGCCATTATTGTGCCGTCACACTGATGTTATAACGTGTATGTTAAGCTTTTACGTATTTACCAGGAAAGCCCACGCACGCCAAATTGCATTTACAAAATGTAGAATTTAAAAAAACCTGTGCTGATAAACAAGGTAAAGTCAAGGCAAAAGGCACGAATTAAGACTTATTCTGAGTCTTTTTGAGCCCTTCTTCAATTCGGCATATCCACTTATATCAATGTATTAATTTTAAAATTAATAACGATAATTCAATCTTGATCATTTTATCGGCCTGTTGACAAGTTGTCATTTTCCCAAAATGTTAGACATTCAAATATAATAATGAGTTAAATGTGCCTTTTGTGCATATGTTATGCCCACATATCTCAGTGTTTTGGAAATCTGAAATAAATATGTCATTTATCTCCCAGCCCACTGCTGTAAAAAGCTTGTAAACAAAGCATTACAACAACACAATAAACAACTTTTTGAAATATTCCTCTACTAAAACATGATTCATTGACATCAATGTGTTAGCCAAAGCTTCAGCTTTTGTCCAATGTCACTTCAGAATTGAATCTCATGCAAAACCAATAATAAATAATGAGGCAAAAATGTTTCCAGTTTTGACGTTCATGCTGTGTTCCAGCCTTCGTTTAGAGCCTCGTCTGACCCTCTTGCAGCTGAGCCTCCCCCCGCCCTCCCGTCTGCTCCACCATGCCACTGGTGTTGGACGCCGTGTGGGCTCTGTGGAGCATCGGAGCCGGCGTCTATGACTACTTCCACACCAGTGCCATGGAGGAGAGGATCCACACGCTGGAAAACGTCCTCTCCATCCACCAGTTTGTGATCACGGGGCTGTCCGCGGGCCTCATCCTGCTCATGATCTACATACTCTGGAGAAAACACTGAAACCTCCACCGAGGGACAGTTTGGATTATGTGACTGCTCACACTTGAAAGATCGAGTTCACATCGAGGATGACGATGTCCCAGATGAGGTTCAGGAGCACTGATGGGAATCTCAATGAGGACTCTGAAAACTGGTCCGGTGCCTTTTCGTGTTGTGGGTGCTTGGTTCTGTCTGTCTGCCTGTCTGTCTGTCTGTTTGTGCGTTTTGGATATGAGACCAGCCTGAGTGAAACTAATCAGAACTGCTTCTCAAGGCAACTTTGCACTTTTGTTTTTGCCAAGCTTGAAGGAGGAAACCCCCCCTGAGATGAAGCCTTGAGTGGAAACACCTTTCCAGTGTGTGACGAGGGCTGAGGATGCTTCAGAATGTAACACGTGGGGGGCGCGACTGTTGATGCTACTGATTTTTTGTTGTTGTTGATTTTTTCTATAGGATCACAACGTTATCACCTCAAGATCAACTGTTTTCCCATGTAATGAATCAGTGATGTTATTTATGGTGAGGTGGAGGCGGTTCGTGAGATGCATGTGACTGTGTAGAAACCTGGTCCAGGTTCCCCACATTTGACTCGTGTGTTTTACTCTTTTAAAGTTGGTGTCAGACCATGATGATGTGAGAGGGTTTATTATTGTTATTATTAGTATAATTATCCTGGTTCGAGGTAAAAAAGAAACACTGCTTTGAAGTTCAAACACTGGGAAATTAATTTATCCTTGTTCTTTTGTCTGTGTTTAGTTTTCTTTATGTTTCACTAAACTGTAGCTGCTTTCTTACTTTCTGGGATTCATTGCAAAGTGTGCTGTATGCACCATACGGCTCCTGTTAAAGGGAATTGTTTCGAATAATAAATCATGATTCAAGTCCAAGCTGTGTGTGTTTTTACATGTTTCTAAATTATAATCGTTTTGATCCCCGTCATGATTAATGAGTCAGTTTCTGTGTAAAGTAGATAATCCAAAATGGAAACAACGTTCTACTCTCCTCCTGTTCGGAGTGTTTTACTGGTAAAAACAAAAACACCAACAACAATGTGATACAAAATCTGGAAATCTGCTTCCGTCTTCGGCTTTTTGGATCCATTTTATATTAAATGTGACGAAAAGCAGCAGGAGGTCCAAATAAAACACGAGAAGAAAACTAACTGAGGAATACAGAAACAATGCTATAGCTACATCCATAATTACAGTTCTCTAGTGCAATAATTACATTTATTCTAGTGCAATAACTACATTTATTATAATACAATACTTACATTTATTCTAGTGCAATAATTACATTTATTATAGTGCAATAGCGACATGTATTATAATGCAATAATTACATTTATTCTAGTGCAATAATAAATAACAATCTAGTGCAATAACTACATTTATTATAATACAATACTTACATTTATTCTATTGCAATAATTACATTTATTATAGTGCAATAACTACATTTATTATAATACAATACTTACATTTATTCTAGTGCAATAATTACATTTATTATAGTGCAATAGCGACATGTATTATAATGCAATAATTACATTTATTCTAGTGCAATAATAAATAACAATCTAGTGCAATAACTACATATATTCTAGTAATTAATATAATACAATATAATATATATATGTTGTTTCCGCCCTTATTTATACCTGGCTCGCCATGCTGCAGGCGGCAAATGTGCCTTTCCCTAAGAGCCAATATTTGCACCAATGAGAGGTCAGCATTTCACAAACAAGCACTTTGATTGGGTAGAGCTGTTAGAAGGCGGGATCTTTCAACACATAAGAAGCTTCGACCAACATTTTTACAAGGCGGCGAAGTAAAGGCAAAAAAAACAACAAACCCAAATGGAATTTCCTTCAAAATAAAACAATTGACTCGATCAATATGACCTTTTAAGACAAACGTGTGTTCGATGTCGGAAGTATGTATACGGAGGTGTATTTATAAGCTAGAGTTCCACTATTCTCACACAAAAAAAAACATTAGTAGACGTTTTTAAACATTTGACATTTTAATTCGAATGTATTTTGAAAATACTCACCGGATACGCTCTACGTTATGCTGTGTTGCTTTAGAGTACCGTTAACCCCAACTCACCGAACGGGCGCAAGGCGAGATACAAAACGGATTTCGGCGATCGAACCTCCCACCCCCACCCCCCGTAACCGCTTTGCCACTTCTCTCTTTGATCCGTTACTTATCGGCAAGCAGCTTCCCGAGTTCTGGATCAGCGAAGAAGTCGTCGAGAGTCCCGGACGATGCTATCCGGTTAGCCCCCTTGGAGGGGGTTTGTTGCTAACTGGGCTACGGAAGTTAGCCGGTTAGCTAGCAAGCCGCGTCAGCTCGCCCGGAGGCTGAGTTCGTGTTTCGCGCATTTGAAAGCGAGCTTCGGCCGGACGGCCTCTTGTTGTCGGCGACTTGTTTCCCCCGGCAGCTAAAAAAGGGGGGGCAGCAGCTTGCGACGCGTCACAGATTTAAAATACAAAAGAAGTGAAACTTACACACATTTTTTACAGGGTTTTGTTTAAGCGGCTCTTTTGTTTTGACAAAGGAAGAGGAGTTTATTTTTTCTATTTTTGTTTAAATCACATCTGGAGTTGGGACAGCTCCTTTGGACACCCCTCTTTTTGTTGTTGTTTAGTTGCATGGCTCCGCAGAAGCAGAGCTCCTCAGGTGGAAACCAGCCAGGTTCGAGTTCTGGAGGAAAAGCCAACGGGTTCTACCAGCCGCCCTCCTCCTCCTCCTCCTCCTCCTCTTCCTCCTCCGCGATGGCCGGAGCCAAGAAGCCCAACATGCAACTCATTCAAGCCGACCACGAGTTGTTCCTGCAGGCCTTCGAGAGTGAGTGGCACCTTCTTTAAAAGAAAAAAGATACGAGCTCCTCTCTGCAGCTGGAGGATCAGATCAGATCCATTTACTACCTAGTAGTATTGCCTTTACTGCAGTACCAAGTACTACTAGCACACTGAAATACTCATGCAAATACTTTACTGAGGTCCAATCAGCAGAAACAAGTATTGCCGGTTCCCTTTCAGGGTTTTTTACTCTCCTGATGTTTCTGGGTTCATATTTAATGTGTTGTATTTTACTGTATTTTACTGTTTTCAGTTTAATTTATTATTACTACACTGTGTGTCATGTTCACACTTCTGGGAATACGTGGTTTCATACTGGAATGTAGTGGGGGAGGAAAAAAAGCACAATATTCACCTCTGAGTTGTAGGAAGAACCATGGAATACTCACGGAAAAGTACAAGTACCACAGTACATATACATACACTGTTAATTACAGGTGGTGTCATAGTTTGTTTTTTTAATTTAAGGCGATAAACGGAGATAATTGAATTACTTTAACCTGTCGCCACGAAGGATATTATTCGGCTTAATCTTATCAATTAATTGTTAATCAATGATATAGTTTATTAAATGTCACATGGACTCAATGAGCTCATCATGCTTTTTTTATTAGGCTTGTTTTCAGAAGTCATGAAACTGTATTTCTTTGCAGAACCGACCCAGATCTACAGGTTCCTCCGCACCCGGAACCTGATCGCCGTGAGTGTTGGAACACAGTCACATGACTAACGTGACCATTTGAGATGAGAGGGGAAGTGTTGAGGTAGACCTAATGTGTTTTTCTGTTACATTCCAGCCTATATTCTTACACAGGACGCTCACCTACATGTCCCACAGAAACTCAAGGAATAACGTCAAAAGGTAAAAATCCTCCACGTGTTCTCACGTCTCGTGGCTGCATTTCTTTTTAGGTGTTTTAGGTTTTCCTATCTAGGTGTTGAACCTGAACGCTGGTGTTGAATAGTTGTGTGTTCTAGAAGAGAAGGGTGGGTGTGTTATCTGGAGGGAGACGTGATCCGTTTAAAGCCGAGACAGGAGAGTCGTTTTCAGTTACGCTGCTTTGCATACAGACGCTAGATCTGATCCCCGCGGGGCCGCGTCCCGTGGTTCAGGTCTCGTTTGGGTGTCGCTGCGTTTGAGGGACTTTCGGGGTTCTCAGTCTCAAGGGTTTCATACGGGTGTGCTGGAAATCCTTGAAAGCCCTTTATGTGATGACATCTATGATAGAACAGAGAAAAGAAGATCTCCATATTTGAGGGACTGAAAGCAGCATTTTCTGACATTTCTTTATGAAAAATGACTTTTGATGATGAACAGATGATGAAAATAGTTGGTGATTATATTTCTGTGGATCTGTTAGTGGAATTAGTTTTCCTTTCATTTGTGGTCCTTCTGTAAAAAGCTGTCTCCAAACATCATGTTGGTTGTTTAGAGGACAATAACATCTCATTTAATGTGATCAACAAGTGACATAATAAGTTGACTGAATACTGACCATTGGATTGATACACATATGGAGTTTACCACAGCTGGAAGGTGCTGGAAAAGCATGGAAATGCACCTGGAAATGCTTGAATTTGACTTTGGAAAAGGTGGAGGGACCCTGATTTACTGACTCTTCATAAAGCATGACAGGCTGATCAGAGATCAGTCTGGTTCATTCACTGCTCATGTAGTTTCTCTGCTGCTCCTGCTGTTTTATGTAAAAAGCCAATTAGAGTAAAAAGGCAACAGCCGACTGTGAACCAGAATCAATCACTTCCTCCCGACGAGCAGTCGCACAAAGGCTACCGTGTTCCGGAGTAATGAAGCGGGAGCGAGAGCGTGCGCGTGATGTGGTCGACGCCGCGCTCCGGACGCCGGCCTGCAGACGTCAGCGGTCGGCTCGTCGTGTTCTACACAGGTGTTTTCGGTTACTGCGGCTCGTTAGACGGCCGCTCGGCTCGGAAGCAGGAATTATATGTGAGGCCGCCAGACTCCGGGCTCTAATGGCTCCAAAAAACTCTGCAGATTTGAGCCAGGTGGGCTTTGCTTTTAGGTTTCCAGCTCGGCGGCGTCCTCCTGACAGACACGGACCCCCATGTGGCTCCATGTGGTTCGATCCTAAAAGGGAAAACCTTCTTGTTGCGTCTACGCCAACACTTGAAAGCTGTGAGGGGGAAGAAAAAAACCCCCAAAATAAACTTGACTTCCTGCTGCTGATCTTGATTAAAAACGTAACCTGCTGCCTGCACGCCATTGAAGTGGGTTTTGAGTGGTCGTTTCCAAACAACTTTACATGGAACGGACCAATTTAACGTGGAACGAACCAACTATGAGAGCTGAGAGACAAATGTTCAGCATCACCTGCTGACAGAAAACCCCCAAAAAGCTATTTGATAGCCACTAATAAATAAAACAGATCAGATCACCTGATTCAACATTACGTTTAAAAAGCCCCGTTGGTGGCAGCTTATGTACTTTGCTCCGGCTGAAGGTCGAGGCTGAAGGTCGGGGGTCGGTGCTGGATGTTGGGGCTAGAAGTCGGGGCTGGAAGTTGGGACTAGAAGTCGGGGCTGGATGTTGGGGCTAGAAGTCGGGGCTGGATGTTGGGGCTAGAAGTCGGGGCTGGAGGTTTGGGGTCGGGGCTGGATGTTGGGGCTAGAAGTCGGGGCTGCCGGTGTAGTTTCACTGACCTGCTGTCCGTCTGCGTTTTAGGAAAAGCTCCAAGGTCGACAACTTGTTGTTCAAAGTGGAGAAGATGAGAGGCGACCAGGAGACTCCCAGGTAAACAGTTTAATTCTGCTGTTATTTATAATGTAATATATATATATAACAGAAAGTTAATTATCTCTAAACATATGAGATATAACATCATAAGTTTCCCCTCCAACAGCTTGGCCTCTAATCTGCAGCTCACTTTCACCGGCTTCTTTCATAAAGCTGGTAAGTTCTCAAGTTCTTTTTATTCCCGTATCTCCTCTAGAGTAAGGAAAATCCTTAATGTGTGTGTGTGTGTGCGTGTGCGCGTGTGCGTGCGTGCGTGCGTGTGTGTGTGTGTGTGTGTGTGTGTGCGTGTGTGTGTGTCCTCAGGGAAGCCGTCTCAGGACTCCGAGAACGAGCAGAACTCCGTCTCTCTGGAGGTGCTGCTGGTCAAAGTCTGTCACAAGAAGAGGAAGGTGTGTGTGTGTCTGAGTGTCTCTCGTCCGTCCATCTTCACTTCCTGTATCTGACCCGTCTCACCTCCCGGTTCCAGGACGTGAGCTGTCCGGTGAAGCAGGTCCCGGCGGGGAAGAAGCAGGTCCCTCTGAACCCGGACACGAGTGCCGTGGGAGTCCAGGCCAAGCCGGGCTCCTCCCCGTCCCTGCTGGTCCCCGGCAGCGAGTTCGAGCCCAGCAACTCCCACATGGTGAAGTCGTATTCGCTGCTCCTCCGGGTGTCGAGTCCCGGGTGTCCTCCTCGGACGCAGATCAACGGCCTGGCCAACGGGGAGAACCTCCACGGTAGAGGTGAGGGTCTCCTTTCTGTCGGTGAGGGTCTCTAGGTCTTAGGGGTCCCTCCGCCGGGTCTATAGGCCTTGGGGGTCCTTGGCCTGATTACGTTGAAGACCTCTGATCTAGCCGATCACCAGAATCTCAAACTATCTTGACTTTCTGACTTGGTGAGCACCGTGTTGTCATAACACTATGAATCCTTTGTGGTCCTGATGATGTGTCGCCATCGCCGCCGCCGCCACGGTGTTGTTTGTGCGTGTGCGTCAGCTTCCTGTGTGGTAGAGGACGGCGTTCATGTCATCACGTGTCTGTCTCAGATTTTACAGAGGAAGTGGTGAGCAGGAAGAGGAGGAGCTCCTCTCTCAGGGAGGAGGAGGAGGAGGAGGAGGAGGGAGAAACCACATTTGTGGCTCAGATGACCGTCTTTGATAAAAACAGGTGAAACTCACAAACCCTCCCGACACACTAATCTCACTTGCCGCCGCGGACAGGAAGTGATGAAACCGTGTGGGTTGCTTGTGTGCGCAGACGTCTGCAGCTGCTGGACGGGGAGTACGAGGTGTCCATGCAGGAGATGGAGGAGTGTCCGGTCGGCAAGAAGAGGGCGACCTGGGAGACCATCCTGGACGGGAAGGTGGGTGTAGTAGGAAAAGGTGTAGGAAGCCTGGATCCAGCGTGATAGCGTCGTTAGCATCGTTAGCTCCGAGGTGAACCTGCCCTCTCCGTCTGCAGCGCTTGCCTCCGTTCGAGAGCTTCTCTCAGGGTCCGACCCTGCAGTTCACCCTGCGCTGGACCAGCGACTCCTCCGACCGCTCCACCGCCCCCGTGGCTAAACCTCTGGCCACCCGCAACTCCGAGACCAACCAGGACCCCAGACCCAGCACCCTGAGGTCCACGCACACGCTGGGTGAGCAGGAAGCAGGCGACACACACACACACATACACACACACACACACACACACACACACACACACACACACACACACACACACACACACAGATTTTATATTTCTCTCCTGTGCTGCAGCTGTTAAAGAGTCCGTCAACGCCGACATGCAGACCAGGAGAGAACTGATCTCAGCCGAGCCTCGACAGAAGCTCCGGATCTTCTACCAGGTGGGTCTCAGCTGGTCCTGGATCTGCTGTAGACGAAGAACATGACATGAGTTATGAATAAATAGACATTGAGTGACTTGTAGATGGAGAAATCAGAACATTAAAAATAACAAATCTCACCTTTTACTTGTGTTGCATCATCGCTCGTATATCTGGACGACACACCCACAATTCAGTAACCCCGCCCACATGCTCTTAACCCCGCCCACGTCTCCGTCCTTCCCCTCCAGTTCCAGTACAACAGCAACACGCGGCAGCAGACGGAGGCCAGAGACGACCTCCACTGTCCCTGGTGCACGCTCAACTGCAGGAAGCTCTACAGCCTCATCAAGCACCTGAAGCTGTCTCACTCTCGCTTCATCTTCAACTACGTGGTGAGACAGGCCGGGCTCCTCAGAGCGTCCTCACGGGGAAAATATCAAATATAGAAAGGTTAACCAAGATGCATTTAATAATATTCCCCCCGCTGTGTCTCCCTCGGTGTGTCTCCCCCGCTGTGTCTCCCCCGGTGTCGGCAGCCTCACCCTAAAGGAGCGAAGATCGAGGTCTCCATCAACGAGCGCTACGACGGCTCGTACGCAGGAAACCCTCAGGACGTCCACGGCCAGCCGGGCTTCGCCTTCAGCAGGAACGGCCCGGTGAAGAGGACCGCCGTCACCCACGTGGTGGTCTGCAGGTCTGCCGTCACCGCCAAAATATATATTTATATTAACAACATAATGTGACAAAAACTAACTAAGGCTGCACACTGTTGGAAAAACAGGTTTTCAGTGATTGTGATATGAAAAAAATACAGGAACTTTTCGAGCTTCATTTATTATTTTCATGTTTCATGTTATAAAAAGTCCTTATTTCCGGCCGAGGACACCGTTCTCAAAGCGCTCTGGTGTTTTGTGTCCAGACCCACGAGGACGAAGGCGAGTCTGTCCGAGTTCCTGGAGCTGGAGGATCCAGATCAGGAGCAGCCCATCATCAGCGGACACAACCGCCTCTACTTCCACAGCGACAGCTGCGTGCCGCTCCGCCCGCAGGAGATGGAGGTGGACAGCGAGGACGAGCGGGACCCCGACTGGCTGAAGGAGAAGACCGCCATGGTGAGTATATACAAGCCCCGCCCCCCGCCTGTTACAGCTGTGTGTAAACCTGGTCTGAAGTCTGACTGGTCTCTCTGCAGCAAATCGAGGACTTCACCGACGTCAACGAGGGCGAGAAGGAGATCATGAAGCTGTGGAACCTCCACGTCATGAAGCACGGGTGAGTCCAGTTCACCAGCAGATACTAGACTACGACCCTAGACCGCCAGACTGATCCTGAACCTTGGTCCCCTCGCAGCTTCATCGCCGACAACCAGATGAACGAGTCGTGCCTGCTGTTCGCCGACCGCCACGGCGTCCACGTCGTCAGGAACGACCTCTGTCGCAACTTCCTGTTGCACCTGATCAGCATGCACGACTTCAACCTGATCACCACGCAGACCATCGACCAGGCCATGGCCCGGCTCCGCCTCCTGCAGGGCCAGGACGCACGCCGGGACCAGGGCGGCGAGGAGGAGGAGGAGGAAGAGGAGGAGGACGACTGGGAGACGGCCGTGGAGTCCCAGCCAGAGCTGGATCCAGATCCAGAGATGGAGTACACACCCTGTAACGACGAGACCAGCAACGGCTGCGTGGAGAATGGAAACCAGCAGCAGGACCAGGACCACCAGGACCAGGAGGAGGGTGGAGGAGCTGTGACTGAAACTCTGCCCGCCGAGCAGAAAGTCCTCGGTTCTGGTTCGGTTTGAAACTGAACTCAAATCAGAGCAAAGATCCCAAAACAGGAAGATAAAAGGCCAGAATGTGGAGCGAGACCCGAACCCGGAGCGCGCTGGGGGGTGGGGGGTCACTGCAGGGATTATGTTTTACGGTGGGTCACACCAGGAACTAGACCCGTTACCTGGGTTAGGTTCAGAAGAACCCGAAGAATCACCAGAATCCTCCTTTGTTGTTATTTTCTTCTTATTCTACGAGTCCCGACCCCCTTATCCTCCCGAGTCTGGATCAGTTCTGACCCCCTTAGATCAGATTGTTTAACGGACTTCGGATCGTGATCGTCTTCCTTTTGTCTTCCTCGGTGTGAAGAACCGGTCTGGGACCTTCCTGCCACGCGGCTCCACCAAAGGTTTTTTTCTGTATTACTGAGTGTGTTTTACGTGCAAATTAGTTGTCACGGTTACGAGTCAAAGATGTCCAATCAGGTCTCAGTGTCTAGGTGTCTGATCGGGTCTCTGGGTGTCTGATCGGGTCTCTGGGTAAAGTGATAAAGTGTCCAGGACTTCCATCAGGTTTCTGGGTGTCAGGCTCCTTTTGAATAGGATCGTGTCTCTGGGTGTCTGATGTGGTCTCTAGTTGTCTAATCAGGTGTCCAGGTGTCTGATGTGGTCTCTAGTTGTCTAATCAGGTGTCCAGGTGTCTGATGTGGTCTCTAGTTGTCTCATCAGGTCTCCAGGTGTCTGATGTGGTCTCTAGTTGATTAATCAGGTCTCCGGGTGTCTGATGTGGTCTCTAGGTGTTTAATCTTGTCTCTGGTGTGTCTGATAAAGTGCCCGGTTCCTCTTGTTGTCTGATCTGGTTTTTAATCAGGTCTTCAGGTCTCCAATAAGGGCTCTGATCCGGTCAGAGTCCAGGTGTGTCCAGGTCTCTCTCTTGATATTCTCCACATCAGCAGTGATATTTATTATATTTCTTCTCTCGAGCGGATCGCAGACTCCGCCAGCCAGCCAGCTGGGATCAGAGTCCTGGATCAGGTGCTAGATCTTTGTAATCCTCAAGCAGACCTCCACTGCCAGCACACAAACACCACCATGCACCTTTGTTTTTTTTTACTGGACTCGTTTCCTCCACGACAAACCGGGTCTCAGCTTCAATGTGGATCGTCTGGTCTACGGAGATGATGCAGATCCCGGATCTGGATCTGGTAAATGGTGCTCTGTGCTGGTTCCGGTTTCTTTAATTGCTGCTGTCAGTTCAGATCACGAAGAACCGAATCCCTTTTTTGGACAAAATAATGATTAATTGAATGAATGAACCTGAAGACGAGGCAGAGCACGAGATCAGCTGTTTGGGGTGTTTTTCTTCCTCGTCTTGTTTCGTTCGTTCGACTCTAAAACTGTAAGAATGTTTAGTTTTTTTTGTTTACACACCAAAGTGGAAACATTTTTGCTGCAGATTTGTCGACTGTGCTTTTGATTTCACTGCCTTCTAACGAAGCACACGTCCGGCTGCTGATCTGAGAACGGCCTGCAGACGTCGGATTTATTTTTGAACCGTCTCGTATCGTTTCTCTGCTCCGAGCACGAGTCTGAGTCATCTTTCAGAGCCTGATGGTTCCGAGTGACTCAGCACTTTTTTGTTTGTTTTTGAATAAAGCCCACTGTCGGTTCTTTTTGTTCATTCACACGAGACCAGCAGCGTTTTGCACAAAGACGAGGAGCCATGTCGAGAAAAACCAGAGCGAAGAAAAAAACCAACCAGCTCGACGTTGTGAACCTTTGAGTTGAATCAGAATGGTTTTCTATTAAAAATGAACAAGTTTTGTACAATTATCCACAACGTGGTTCATTTCTTCCACTGATGGTTCCAATGATACAAATTAAAGACGATTGAAGACATCCGTTTCTAACAATGTCTAGATGTAATAATAATAATATCAATAACAATCATTATGATGAACTGAACTTCTCGTTAGGTTGAAAAATAACTCCATAAAAAGTTTAAAAACAAGAAAGAAGTGTGACACTCTCCGATCTGAAGCTCCTTTTTATTTCCGTTTTCACATCAAACATCTTAATATTTTGTTAACACATTAATAAACGATGAGTCATCAATAACCATCAGATCACACATTCAGTCCAAACTCTCCCCCTCACACAACAAACGGCAGCTTTTTTACCTAAATACTGTTCGGATTGTCGACGCTAAAGTAATTCAACGTAACAGTTTGATTCTTGTCCTGACCCTCGGCCCCCCATGTCTGACCCCCCCCAAACATCCTCCTGGCTTCCTGTCGTTCTGACAAATTCACTCCAAAGAACTCCAGACAGGCTTTGTTTTTGGCGAACTGTCCCTTTAAGCAAAATACGAGAAGAGGTGACTTTCACAGTGACGGGTTATTTTAAATAAAAAACAAAACGATCAGGTTTAGCAGATTGTGTCTTTGCTTTCCTGCTGCCCCCCCCCTAAATAAAATAACATCTAAATATAAAACTGAACTGTTATGTAATACCAGCCGACCAACTACAGTCTTCAACGCAGCGACGGATTTAAGAACTGATCTGTAAACAGTAGTCGACCTTGTCAGAAGGCCCGAGAATCGAGGTGAAAGAATAAGCAGAGACGAAACACGGATTCGTCCGACGCGACTCCCTGAAGACGGAGGAGGAGGAGCCGGGTCGTCGTCATGGTGACGAGCCTCTTGTCGACATGGAGACGGTGGAAACGCAGACGGGGGTTTTTAACAAAACAAGACGACATAAAATAACTAAAATCGAGTTAAATGGGAGTTCCCTGAATATTAGAAAATAGGACGATTTATCTTTTTCTCCCTTCTAGGTTAAAAAAAACACGATAAATACAGCGTCTGATGTCCCGAGAAGGCACGCCTCCATGTATTTGATTGGCTAACAAAGTGTTATAAAAGATGATGTCACATTGCATTTCAGCTAAAGTTTCATGAGAACCAAGTTTTTCTCTCACAAATGTATAATTTTATCATCTCAGATTATATCCAATCCTTTTTTCTTTTTCTTCCTCTAATGGCTCTCATACGCATCACAAATAAAAACAATCCGTTTACAACAAATGAACACTTCCATAGATTTGATTGGCGTTTTTTTTGGAGGTCGACGCTAACAGCTGATCAGAAATCAGATTTGTTCACATTAACTGCTTAAAGTCCCGATGTACGTGCAACGTAAACACACTGAAGCCGGTTTCCAGGACGAGCTGCCGGTGTGGAAGTAAACAGCGGATCGTTTCCAGACTCCGAGCCCCCGTAGACCGTAAAACAAACAAACTCCGGTCCGGTGGATGAAGGATCCGGGTTTTAAAACACCAGGACCTTCCAGCCCGAGTGGACGAAGGAGCAGCCGAAGAAGAGGCAGTCCACCGCCTGCTCCACCAGCCAGTCGAACACCACCTCCCGGCTGCCCGAGCCGATGGTGACCCGCAGCTTGAAGCCGCCGCCGTCGCTGACCAGGTTCACCACCTCCATGTCAAAGGTCACGGAGGAGCCCACGGTGATGGAGGGCAGCTGGTTGGTCATCTCCTTACCGTTGACGAAGACGGCTCCTGGGATGACATCACACACACACACACACACACACACACACACACACACACACACACACACACACACACACACACAGACACACACAGACACACACACACACAGACACACACACACACACACACACACACAGACACACACACACACACACAGACACACACACACACACACACACAGACACACACAGACACACACACACACACACACAGACACACACACACACACACACACACACACACACACACACACACATTACTGTGTGACATAAAACACTTAGAAGTCCTTTTTAGCGTCAGCATGTGTGTCGGCGTGTGTGTGTGTGTGTGTGTCTGTGTCTGTGTGTGTGTGTGTGTGTGTGTGTGTCTGTGTGTGTGTGTGTGTGTGTGTGTGTGTGTGTGTGTGTGTGTGTGTGTGTGTGTGTGTGTGTGTGTGTGTGTCTGAGGTACCGTTGGTGGAGATGCAGACGGCCTGGTCTCTCTGCAGAGACTCCGCCCCCTTCCCTCCCTGCACACACACACCCAGACTGTCCCTCCGATCCATCTGACCGGCCGCCGACATCCTGCACACAGAAAACACCGTCTCAGTGGGGACTCGTCTCCAATCCATAATCAATAATCAGCGTGATCAGCTGCTGCTTTACTTGAAGGTGAGCGTCTGGCCACAGAAGTAGGTGGGGGCGTTGGAGTAGAGGACGGGGCAGCGCGGCTGGGTGGAGTCGTTCCGCAGGGCGATGTTCCTCCGGCTGCTCAGGATGTAGCCCTCACTGCCCGGACACCACTCTGCACACACAGGTCAAACCTTGAAAACTCAAACTCAAGGGTTTTCAAGGATTTCCAGCACCCGTACCGACCCTGCAAGCAGCCAAGTCCTAAATCACAACATCACTTTCTCATGTTAGATATTTGTTTATTTGCATATGAGCCGGTTAGGACATTCAATCCATGGAACCAATCAGAGCTCGAGAAGGTTGTGAGGTCCCGCCTCCTTCTTCTCCACCCACCGTGCGGTGCCAGGGTGGTGTACCCGGTCTGGGGGACACTCCAGGGGCTCCACTCGGTGCGGCCCTCCCCGCGGGCGCAGACCCGGAACAGGTAGTCCGTGTGGGGGTCCAGGTGCAGGACCAGAAACTCGCAGTCCCGACCGATGTAGGCGTCCTCGTACTGGCTCCCCCCGGTGCCAGACCGCCGGTACTGCAGCCGATAATCCGCCGCCGCAAAGTCCTCATCCACCTGATACCGCACACACACGCATATTAACGCTTGCATCAGTGTGTGTGTGTGTGTGTGTGTGTGTGTGTGTGTGCGACCTCGCTGACCTTACACCAGCGGACGTGGATGCTGCCCGGCCGCTCCTGCAGCTCCTCGATCTGGACGGGCGGGTGGGAGGCGACGGAGCCGAGGCGGGCCACGCGGTCCCTCAGCAGCGCCAGCAGGGAGTCGTCCAGCTGGGCGGAGACGCACGGCACGTCCACCAACGCCGGCACCTCCGGGAGGCTGCAACAGGTCAAAGTCAAGCACTTTCCAAGCATTTCAAGGTGCATTTCCATGCTTTTCCAGCCCCTTCCAGCTGTGGTAAACTCCATCTTTGTATCAATCCAATGGTCAGTATTCAGTCTACTTATTATGTCACTTGTTCATCACATTAAATGAGATGTTATTGTCCTCTAAACAACCAACATGATGTTTGGAGACAGCTTTTTACAGAAGGACCACAAATGAAAGGAAAACTAATTCCACTAACAGATCCACAGAAATATAATCACCAACTATTTTCATCATCTGTTCATCATCAAAAGTCATTTTTCATAAAGAAATGTCAGA
>NC_139931.1:1988805-2023805 GCF_963514095.1 Eutrigla gurnardus
CTCTGCAGGCTGGGATTCATGTATTGTTACAGGAACATTTTGCCTTCTTTTGGGTCCAGAATCTGAGAAAAGTACGAACGATTATTATTATTTTATTGGCCAAGATTCTGGATTTGAATGCTTCATTTTGGCCAACTAATAGTAAAAAAAAAAATAGTAGAAATAGTAGATTTTTTAAAAATAATTATAATAATTAATTTATGTTTATTAAATTATTAATTAATTATCAAAATAAAATCTCAATAAAAACAATCAACTTAATTGTTTCGACAAGATAAAGAGTCAGAAACAGAGGCTTAGCTTAGCTTAGCATAAAGACTGGAAACAGAGAGGAACTGCTAGCCTTCCACTGACTCCGAACTGGTTTACGTGCTTCTTGTGAACAAACCAGTCGCCACCAGTTGGATTTACCAGTCAGGCAGTAATGAAGACGGAGCTTAAACTCAACAATAAAACCTTCTTTACCATTTTGGATCAAACCAGTAATGAAAACAGGGAGATTAAATTATTCTATTGGTGTTAAATGTTTCCCCAGAACCCGATTGACATCCTTCAAATGTCCAAAGTCCAAATATATATTTAATTTACGCGTATAGCACAGAAAAACTAATCGCTTGTGATTTTAAATGAGATTCACAACCAGTCAAACTGATCTACTGTTCTCCAGTTAATGCATTAACGCATGAACGCAGAAGCAGTGAAACACAATTATGCAGGAATGCAAATTAACATAAACATGCACACAGACATGAGTCCTCACTTTCTTGTCAATCTGACCTTTTTATGTCACCTCGCTCTCTTTAATCTGGTGGTTTATGATCTATAAGGACTCAGAGTGAAGACCACAGAATCAGTCGTCTCCGTATGTTTCGTGTGATGCCGTGCGGCTGGAAAAACAAACCTGCATTCTTTACTCTGGTATGCTTTTTATGCAAATGTGCAGCCAGACAGAAATCATCAGCAGCAGCAGGCTGCTTTTCTTTATTTAGGTCAAACCTGTAAGTGGGACAACATGCTGTCCTGCTTTCAGGCCTGTAAGAAATATAAAAAATATATATAATTTTTTTTTTTAAGGACCCAATTTGTAATGTTTGTCTTGGCGTATTAAAAGAATCTGCAACTCATTGAACTCATGTGCTCTGACTCACAGGGAAGTTATGAAAGGCACTCCAATTCAAACCCACATATTATTATAATTATTAGCAGCAGCAGCAGCAGACCACTGTCGGGGAAGAGACAGCGGGAGACATCAGAGGACATGTCTCAACAGGCTCACGACCAAGCTTCCGTATTTTGTAGTTATTTCCATCACGTTGTAAACCGCCCCACCAGCCTCGGTGCTGTATTCCTCCATAGGAGGTCCATCAATGTAAAAAATGCACATTCACGCTTTATAATGTATCCTATTGTTTTCGTGTGGGCGTGGTTGATTATTATTATTAATAAATCAACGTTATCTGGCGTGTTGGAGAAACGTACTCCCAGACTCCGTTGAGAAAACACTCATTTTAAAGCTGGCGCCGCTGTCATCAAACCAAACCCATCACGATAATAAGAAATAACGACTTGTACTAATTAAAGAATGTATTTGGATCAATTCGGCATTGGAGTTGTTCACCAAACGACGTGTTCGTTCTTAATATGCCCACTCCAATGCACGGAGGTTAGCGCACATTTGGCTGAAAGATGATGATAATAACAGATGAACTAGCAAAAAAAATGTAATGATATCGGCTGTGAATGAAGCCGAATGAACCAGACTGTTGATATAAGTAGTCCAGACGTTAAAAACACCGTTATGACCTTTTTTTAAAAGGACATTATTGTTAGTTTATCTGAGTTAATGTTAAAAGACGAGGAAGAAAGTTGGGCGCTAGCTTGTGGCCAAAAAACAAAAAGACAACAAAAGACTGTTTGAGCAAAACAGGAAGTAACGACTGATAACATTAAAAGTGTCCGATGTTATAATTGAGATTAAAAGTCCTCAAACATACCCGCGTTACTGCTTTCTGGTCGCCATTTGGTCCCTGGAAGTTATGAATCAGCTCGCAGCCACCAGTCCGCCCGCTACAGACGCCGAAGTTTCTGGCTCGAGTTCCAAAAATGACACTTCCGAGTCTTCCGGGCACGGCAGCCAATCAGGAGACGAGAGGAGTTTAATCGACAGGGGAACCGACCAATCCCATTGGACTATACTGTAATCTGCCCTCCCTCATTAACCGAGCCCCGAACATCAAAGTGGAACTAATGTACTTATGTACTGTGGTACGTGTACTGTGATATATGTACACACTTAAAGGTATACCGTTTAAATGTGTGTATTTAAGTACATTCAAATGAACTTTTTTTCCCCCCCCAGAGTACTTTTAGATGTTAGATTTTTATTTCAAGCCTGTCGAAATGAATACAGAAACTGTCATACAGAAAATAAAATATTACACAACTAGAAAGCATAGATATATATATGAATATTTTATTTGACATGTCCGAAAGGAGTGGGGAAAAGTATACACTTATTTAATCTCCATCATTCATATCCTCTGTCATACATATGTTTTATTACATACTTAGATCTGTTCCTTGCTGTTGATTACAGGGAATGAAAACGCTTTACACATTTATAACGTACAATGTAAGAGAAACAACATTAACAATCTCTGTTGCAGCACATTAACTTTTATTTGTACAGATATTTAGATGACAGCTTCCCTAAAAGAGACCTCAGAGTAACAGAAATAGAGAATGTGGGGTGAAAGTCAACCTGCAGTTATTTATATTATAAAATCACAGCGACATCGCCCTCTGCTGGTGATAATGGGTACAGCATGCGTGCAGGCTAAACGCATCCACTCCCAAAACACAGCAGTCCCACATTGTTAAACATGTTTCAATGGATCAGAGACATTTATTCTCTCTACACCAAAATATCCTTTATTAGTGTTTCACATCGAACCGAGCGTACTTATATTATATAAGTATAAGTTATATACTTATATACTTGTCTAAGGGCTAATCGCTGAGTCACAGATGAGGTAGGAGACCAAGCTCACGATGCAGAGCAGTTTGATGCAATTTATAATTTCTTTCACGATAATAAAAGTAAAACAAACAAATCAAATAAGTAAATGCACTTACAGAAGACACGCCACATGGCTGGGGCCTAGAAGAGAGAAAGGGAGGACCAGGCACTCATTAAGGTGAAGTGATTGCACCTGAGAAGGGGGCGTGTCCCGATCACGTGGACGTCTGGCAATTAGTCTGCACTTTTCTTCTATCATTAATTTATAGGTTTAAATTTATACAAGGCAAACTTAACATTTGAAAAGACAACAATAAAATATTAATACAAAACAACAACAAAACATAATTTTACTACTAGAGAGGAAGAGAGAGAGGGGGGGGCATTCACCTCAGATCTGGACGCGCGTGGACTGGCTGGACGCGCGCGCGTTGGGGACGTAGCTCTCGGTGACGCAGTGCGTCGGACGGGCCCGGGACAATCCCGATCAGATTAGCGCTTGACCCGCAGGATTTGTCAGAGAGAGAGAGAGAGAGAGAGAGAGAGAGAGAGAGAGAGAGAGAGAGAGAGAGAGAGAGAGAGAGAGAGAGAGTAGCACCTGACTGATCAGGCGAGAGCAGACAGAAGGATCTAGATTCATATTCATGTCCCACTGGAGAGTTTTTCTGATATTCTACACATCTGTAGTTTGAAAGGATCGGATGCGTTTTTACGCACGACTCCAGGAAGCGCCTCTCCAAAGTGACCAAAGTGGAGCCATGGCAGCTTTTACGCACGGAGCCGGTGGCGTTTGAGGAACCTGAGAGGAGTCTGCGTTGCTCGTTAGTCACCTGAGATCCGATCATGTGTGATGTTCCTGCTGCCGGTGGAACCGTCTAATCCCTGCCCTGATTACCGCGCGCACTGACGGCCAGCCGACTGACACCTCTCGCGTTGACCGCCGCTATGAGTGCGTCCTGATCGCCGAGGCTCGGAGCCGTCTGAGGGGGTCAGCATCACTTTGTTTGGGTGCCAGGATGAGGAGAGCTGTGCTGAAAGAAGCCGCCAAACGATTCCCCTGGCTGGCCAACGTCACTCTGTACGGCTGCCTATTCGCCGGCGGCGACCTGGTCCACCAGCTCATCGCGCAGAAGGAGCGCATGGACTGGAAGCACACGCGCGACGTGGCCATCGTGGCCATCAGTTTCCATGGAAACTTCAACTACTTCTGGCTGCGGGCGCTGGAGAGGCGTTTCCCCGGGAAGTCCGCCGGGATGGTGTTCCGCAAACTCCTGCTGGACCAGAGCTTCGCGTCGCCTCTGGCCACCAGTGTCTTCTACACAGGTAAGAGCCCGAGTCCACATCTACTGCTAAGTCAAATTAGAGGTCAGAGGTCAAACACGCTGATGCCCAAATATCAAAAATCTCCGTTTCAATGTCACCAAACATGAGACGCAAACATGAACGTATCAGTTACAAATCAAACTCGTTGCTCCCTTATAATTAACTTAATTGTGACGTAACACACATCATGAGGCTTCCCGTTAAGGCGGCCAATCAGTCAAACGTCACGTGGGTCAAGGTGAAGAGTCATTCCACACGTTTTTTTTAGGGTTTGTGCGTAATGACGCACACACATCCACTCCCAACACTCCGAGTAAGAGTCTTCTTCTGTCCCCTGCAGGAGTGAGCTTCCTGGAGGGCAAGGAGGACATCTTCGAGGACTGGAGGGAGAAGTTCTTCAACACCTGGAAGGTAAGGAAGGCCTCGGCATGAAGTCACCTTCCCCGCCCGCCGCCGCTGCGAGCTCACGCAGCAGATTAACCTAGATTGTGACCACTGCTGCTTTTGCGCACTGGGCAGGACGCCCAGCAGCAAGCCGGGTAATTCACCCGCGGATAAAAAGAAAAGGACGTGAAATGCTGCCAAAAGTGAAGCTCAATGTCACGCCATCCTGGTGAATGTCTCACCCATTCATTCATCGTGTCCAAAATATGATTTTACTGTAAAAAAAGATCAGTGATGGTCAAGAATCTTAATATAATGTGTCAAGATGGGGGAAAAGAAAGTAATGACATGTAATGTCATGGATGGATTACTGACCTGGCCCAGGGGCCGAAGGTCAAGGGACACAAGGCAACCACGGAGATGTGCTCAATGACTACAAAGGGGCAGAAAACGACCAAAACGTGTTTCAAAATGATCTAAAAATACATAAAAAATTACATTTAAAACGGCAAATTGCATAATCTTTGGTATTATTACTCAAGTATATCTTTTAGTTTTAAATATATGACTGGGAAGCCTTGTTCCATTCGTCCAACAAATCCAAAATACACTCAAAACCTAAATCATACGACTGTTAGTCAAAGAAATTCACATGAAGCTGGAAGTTTTTTTATTGTGACAGAGTGTTGCTCCTCCACTTCCAGTCATCCAAACAAAAACGCCCTTTACTGCATTAACCCACATTTCTTTCCCATGATATTCATCTGAAGGCAGAACAGAGATGTTGTCTGTGTGCTGGAGGTCGTCTTCACTCATCACGTCCTGTGTTTCTGTTTTTCAGACTGGACTCATGTACTGGCCATTCATGCAGGTAAACACCAAAACAACGTACTGCGTTGTGTACATTTATAACTGACTTTAAACAAGAAAAGAAGACCCTAAAGTTGTGGAGCAGCAGCTAGGAGTAAAATCCTAAGACGAGTCCATGAAAAAGATCCAGAGTAGATGCTCCAGATAAAAAAGGAGATCAGAGAGGTGACAAGAAGGGCCTGGAAACCTTTTTAAATAAGCCATTTTTATTTGTTTTACTGTGTAGTGCCTTCAATTGTTTTTAAAAATGAAAAGTACATTACAAATAACATTTATAAGTGTTATTATTATTATTATGGATGAGTCAAACAAACACAGGACTTTCACCCAGGATGCCGCTGTTATGTGTCCCATGTGAAAACCACTCATTTAAATGTATCGTCCTTACTTATAATGAGTCAAACTGTGATATTTGAAGTGATATGTGTTCCTGTTTAATCTCCCGTCCTGTTCCTGCCCTCTCCTTTAGTTTCTGAACTTCGTGCTGATGCCTTTGTACATGCGGACCGCCTTCATGGGCTGCTGCGCCTTCCTCTGGGCCAGCTTCCTGTGCTTCTCCCGGCAGAGCGGCGACGGCACCGCCGGCGTGGCGCTGGCCTTCGTCATGGACCCCCGCAAGACCCTGGAGGAGATGCGGCAAGCCCGGCTGGCCCGCAAGAAGCAGAAGGCCCAGCAGGAAAACTAAAGGGAGGAGATGGAGGAGGAGGAGGAGGAGGAGGAGGAGGAGGAAGATGCTTCTGTCTTTCCAGCAACCACAAACTTAAAAGCACCACGAAGAGCAGAGCAGTTCATATATATATATTGTTCATATATATATATATGTTTAGAACCGGAGCTCAAACATGAAGGGTTCATCCTCAGGAGATGCATGAAGGTGCTGAAGACATTCTTTGTGTGAAAAAGGGGAGATTTTTTTTGTTCCTGACGGAGGCTCCGGAACGACCGAAATAATCAAAGATTCATCCTCTGGGGATCAGGAACAAAACACTTGCAGCAAGTTCGGAGAGAAGTCCTCTTTCCGTGGATCTGGTTGCCGTGCTGGTGGATCTGGTTGCCGTGCTGGTGGATCTGGTTGCCCTGCTGGTGGATCTGGTTGCCGTGCTGGTGGATCTGGTTGCCGTGCTGGTGGATCTGGTTTTGACGGGATGAGATCAAACCAACGGGGCTCGATATTCCTGCTTTACACTAGTTGTGCCTTCTCTCTCGATACCTGACCACAGGTCTGCGATCTCGCAGTGTTTGGCTGACTGCTCATAGTCACAAAAATCAATACAATCAATAATCAATACAATGCAATATGTGTATATATATACATATATATATATATACTGTATATATTTTGTGTGTGTGTACAATTTTAAGTTTATTTTGGGATGCACTGATCTATTAGGATGATTACATAAGGCGAGTCTGATGCCTGAAAGCTCCTGAAGGTTCATCATCTGGGGAGCAAGAATCAATAAATATCACAATCTGTCCATTATATTGAAAATCTGCATCAGGAAACACAGCGATTAGGTTTTAAGATAACAGATCAAAGTGTTTGAATTTAACCTTATGGTGATGTTAGACAAAAAGCCTGGGGTTCATCCTCTGGATAGCATGAATATTGTCAACAAATCCCATGAAAAGACCAAAAAAACAACATTGTGTTAGTCTTTCTCTCGAGAATAAGAAAACGTCTTTTATAAACACTTAACAAATATATAGTTTCTGGTTTTTAAAGCTGAATAATTTCTTGAAACTGGGGACTATTTTCAGCGGTGGATTAATCCACATCTAGTGAGTAAGTAGTGTGAACATGCATGCAACCATAGCTCGTTGTCATGGTAATACTGGAGCTCTCACGCACAGAGGAAGAGGAGATATCTGGCTTTAATACACAGATGACACATGTTTGTGATTCATTTTGTGGGATGTGTGGATATTATTATTAGTATTATTATTATTAATAATATTATTACGGTATTGTATTAGTGGATGAAAGTGCTTCTACCACAGGATGTGTATCAGTGCATCCCACTCGTGTCGTCTATAGTTCTTAATCCTGTCCTCTTACTTGAAACATCACATAGTTTGCCATCGGCCCAGAAACCTTATTATCACGTCACCCAAAACCCAGACCCGCCGCTCGCTTAGTTTAGACGTTTTAATTAATGAAAAATACATTTTTGTTGTTAGTTATCCAAAAAGACAGCCAGGAGAATTGATTGCAGAATATATACACTTATATATTATTATACTCTCATGGATACCAGTGACCCCGTCAGACTTCTGTAGCTTTAAACAACATAGATGTGTGTTTTTTCCATGTAAGAAACAAAAATTAAACCTCGGAAAATGTTCAATATTGTTCAGAACTTTGTGTGAAACTCCATATTATGATATTATGATATTATGATGACTTTGTTGCATTAGTACTTTGGTATTTTTAGCAATAGGCCACTTTTTTTGGGTCACTTAAATGTCATGTTGTCGAGGGATCAGACAGATAATCTGAATAAATGTATTTATTTGATGGGGGGATGCCATGAGCAATGAAGCTGTAGCACTGAAGGTGTTGAATCAGCAGATTAAGACGAGTGAAACACTAGCATAGTATTACTACTTTAAAATGCCCCGCCACCGTGTTTCACAGCAGAGAAAAACCCCTGAAGTATATTTGTTACAACTTCAAAATGTGATGTCTTTACCCCAACATTAGAAAAAGGGGACATTTTGCCTTTATTCATATTTCCATGTAAGCTGTATAAAAAAAGTACTAATATTGTTCACTGGCAAAAATAAATAAATAACCTGATTTATTGTGATAAATAAACCTGCATTCAAAACACTACTTTTTTTTTTGCACATTTCTGCTACTTTCTAAGGCTATGGAAATATAAAAAATGATATAATATATAATATAATAATACTACATTGGAATTAACAATAATAACAATAATAATATTAATAATATACCTATACAGTAAAAAATAATACAATTGATACTGCATCGTCTTAACTAGCGACATTTGGAGGAGTTGTATAATTTTTAACAGCTGGCCTTTTCACATGTAAGCAAGGACAGAGTGGTGTGTGTGTGTGTGTGTATGTGTGTGTGTGTGTGTGTGTGTGTGTGTGTGTGTGTGTGTAACAGCTTCACTGCTCTAGTGAGGGTGCATGGTGGATTAACCAGGATCAAATGTGCCCCGTTAATCCCTTCTGAAAAGGACACGGTTGACCCAGTTTGACCTCTGACCCCGCCGGCAGGAAGTGAAATTTCTCCCAATCAGAGTCAAGGATCGCTGTCAGGTGTCCCGACATCGGTTAAACCCTCAGAATGAACCGTGCTATTACAGCAGAGGATTAAAATACACACTTAACTCATATTCAGGTCTAATAAAGTAAGACTAATAAATAATAAAAAAATATATAATAAAAGAAAATCTCAACATTTTGACCTGGTAAAATATCATTTTAATTAACATAAATAATACTTTTATGTCACAATATACACTTTATGTTTATTTTAGTTTTCCCCATATTTATCCAGACAAACAAAATTATTATTACTTAATATTATATATTACCAATTATATTATATAAACACTTCATACCACTGCCATTGTCATTTTGTTGACTTAAATCTTCTATTTTTTATTTTTTAGTTACTTCTATTGTATGTTAGTTTTATGCAAATCGTACTATTTATTAATTTTTTTGTATTTTTATGTTGTGCTTCTGGAACAACCTAATTTGTCCTTTTAGGGGCTCAATAAAGGCTTATTACATATGATCTTATCCTGACATGAGGCTACCTGTCCATAAACCGGTGTATAACACGCTCATTCATTCATATGTGATCATACGCGTCATTTATGTAATCATAGCTAATATAAAGCAAGTGGGAGTGGCTCATTTTCAATAATTACACATTAATGAACTCACCACCACACCCTAAATGCACTATTTTATCTCGTCATATTTATGTGTCATATTTCCGACAGCACTTGAAGGCATCACCGGCCTCCGGTAAAACCATCACAAGAGACGAGACAGTGAAGATTTGTCCAGACACCCCTCTGACCCGCTGTCACTCCTCTGATTGGACAACGATCCGGTCCCGCCTATCAACGCTTTGATTGACAAGACAGCCCGACCAATAGCGACCGGCACCGGGTCCGTCCCCTCCCTGCTAACTTCTGATTGGTTTATCGGTCCGGACAATATGAATGGCTACTTGTATTGTTCAACGTCTTCTCCCCCAAGAAGACAGCAGCAAGTTTGTGTTTTTCCAACTCGGAGAAAGTCATTTAAGAGTTTTAAAACTGTGTCGCCATTGATTTTAACTGACGGACGTGAGTCGGCGGTTTTACCAGCTCACGAAGAGGATTTAAAAAAAAAGGAATAAATAGGTTGTTAACGTTGCGTCGAACGAAGCTAACTGTTGAGCGTAAGTTATAGCTGTGTTATGTTGGGATTTAAACGGTTAACGCTAACCCCCCGTTAGCTACAACTAGCTAACTTATTTACATTTAGGAGGCTAACTGTCTTACTGTGTGTTGTCTTGATAAAAGTTAATAGAAGCAGGTGTTACTGAAGATATAGGAGGTTATAAATCACCCGTTATCTTTTGAGTGACGTTCGCTTTAGCTTCCCGTTTTTTGTGTTTTTTTTCCTTCAGCTTTCACAGGACTCCGTTAAATATTTTATTCCAGGAGTGATTTTAGCTAAAAAAAAAAATGTTTTATCGAATTTAAGTAACTTGAAAAATGTCTTATGAATCGATAGAATCGTATCTCTCAGTTCGGCATACACTGAGTATTACATATGTTATTATATATATAGCTAGGCTGAAACTTATTGATCCTACCGTTATATGTATCGACCAAACACTAGAAGTGCTACTTGATGGATGACGTATGTGCCGAATTAACGAGGAAATGCTGATGAATCCTCTGAAATCATGTCTGATAGTAATTTACTAATTTTCCATCTAACGGTGTATTTTTGAAGTTAAATGTCCCGTAATTCTGCACAGCAATTCTCATCGCCTCGTTTGTTTACATTGAACCCCACAGACCAGTGTTGTGGACGGGGAGCCTCCGCTCTCCACCCGGGCCTGGGCTGGAGATGGGGGATCCGGAGCCTCCAGAGTTCGGGTCCCTAGAGGACCAGCTGGAGTACTGGAAAGAGCAGGCTGCCAGACACCAACAGAGGTGGGTGTTCATGTTTTTATAATGTTTTTATGCCACAGAAATCCTGAAACACTATACACACACACACACACACACACACACACAAATATATATATATATATATATATATATATATATATATATATATATTTATCATGTTATATAAGTTATTATTGCCAATCCATTTGTGTGGAAAATATAACAAAAATATAAGATTTCAGCACTTCTGGGGCTCCGTAATAAACTCTGAATAAACAATCAGTACCTTTCTTGCTGCTCTCCAGTTCAGTTTATAGAGATGTGAAGCAGCAGACACTCCTGCAAGACAAACACACGTTTCTGTGATGTTAAGACGATCGTGTTTAATCCATAATGGCCAGACCTTCCAGCTGTTTGGGTGGGAATAATGGTCAGGCCATGTTGTTTGTCCAAGCCCGGCGTGGTTTATAATGATCTCACAAACGTTCCTCCCCGACAACGTCTCGGGCGGATTGTTTTGCCTCAAACACGAGTGTGATTAAATGTGTTTTTACCGTATATAAAAAGTCAGCAAATTCCCAAACTTAATAAGCGAAATTGGATAATAGGTCAAAATGATGTGTGGCGATAATGTCCAAAAGGTAACTAGTGTGTCTTCCTTTTGTGCAGTGCGGAGGAGGCCCAGGAGGAGCTGCAGGAGTTTCAGCAGATGAGTCGGGACTACGAGGTGGAGCTGGAGACGGAGCTGAAACAGTGCGAGACCCGAAACCGGGAGCTCCTTTCTGCCAACAACCGCCTCCGCATGGAGCTGGAAAACTACAAGGTACGGAGGACCGTTGGTGACGAAAATACTTTTAATGGCAAAAAAAATTTTACGCTCTGGCCGACGTTTTACTGCCACCTACTGGCCTAGCATGCACACTACATCGTTTTGAGGTTCGAGTTTTCAAAACAATGTTTTACGTGAAAACGACAACGTTAACAACTTAACACACAGAAGTATTTTTTTTACGTTCTGGCTGTTTGTTTCCACGACAACAGCGTTTTTGGATGAAATGATGAAGTCTTTTGAATACGTAACTCCAGCGTTGCCATGTAAACAAAAAAAACAAAAAAAATATATATTACGACTCGCATATATTACGTCTGGAGTTAAACAGTCATGCACGTGTTGTTGTATCTCTGATCCATTTAGTTATGCTAATTTACATTTGGCTATCTATTAGAAAAGTTTTACCGCCACCTACTGGCGTGGCATGCACACTACAACGTTAGGTTTTTAAAACGCAAATGAAAGTCTGTTTTTTAGCGAGTTATCGTGTAAACTCGGACATCACTTTACTTTTTGAAAAACACCTGTGACGCAAGTCATTATGTCTCGTTATGGCCGACACTGAAAACAGAAAGCTGCTGCATCATCAGCGATGAGTCGTTTGAGTAACATTGATCCGATCTCCCGTTAAAGCGGTGATCTTGAACGGGAGGATTTCCATGTCGGCCAGCTGATGCGAGGTTGAGTTTTATGGCTCGCTGCGGTCGCCTGCTTGCTGAATCTGCTGAACACACAAAACACACACAGAGGATCGATTCAGGGCCGAGAGAGGCAGCTGATGACTCTCGCTCCGTCTGTGTCTGGAGGCGATGGCAGCTCGTCACATCAGACCTTTCCCCCAGTCGTGTTCGCTCGCTCCCTTCTCCCTTAAAAACAGACTGTTCATCCTGCTGCTGCTGAGATCATATGAGAGGGGGGGCTAAGATACCCAGAGTTGGTTCCTACATCTTTAACTCAACGTGAGGTCATTGCAGCTCTAATTTCTTTAACAAGACTTTCTTTGCTGTAGTTTGTTGATCGGAGGAGAAGTTAAGTCTCCTGGAAGCAGAAACAAACATGGCCGCTGCTTCTTCTCTTTAGAAATGTGCCAACCTCATTTATTTCTATTATTATTTCTTTATTCTAGTTTTATTTTAACAACTAATAAATTAAATTAAGCAACAAAACAAAACACAAATTAGAAATCATTCAGATGTTGCCATTTGCAGCGGAGCAGATTAATAAAAAAAAAAGCTGATGACATTTTCCGTTCATAATCTAATTTGCTACAACAACCCATTATATTATTACAACTCATTATTAGATACTCAGATATTGTGTGAACCATTTTTAACCTAAAAGTGTAAATTTAAGCATTATTACACGAGAGGGTGTGCTTTACCGTCATTATTGTCACGACAGTGATGCGGACAGGAACGAGGCGCTTGCGCCGAGTTTCGTTAGCATCACTGAAGTGACAATAATGACGGTAAAGCACACCCTCTCGTGTAATAATGCGATTATACAACGACCAACAATAAAAAATAAAATATATTAGAAAATTATGTGGAACAATACGCTCTCAAAGTATAAGTGTTTTGCTAGTGTTTGTCCCCGTTTCAATGGAAATACATGACGTCTGGCGTTAACTAGTCCCTGTCAGCTGACAGCCAACGTCTGCAGCTGTCTCGACATCGCAATTTCCCCAAACTGAATAAATACCACACAAAGCAACACACAACTGCTTTGCTAGCTCAATCATGTTGTAACTAAGATATCCACTGGTAAAAATATTTTTTTCATGGACTGATATAGTTATTACGTCTGCCGACTTTACAGTCATTTTAAGCTAGTAGCCTAACGTTACGGTAGCAGTTGCCATGTCAACGACTCATCAGCACAGCTGATCTTTATCTACAATGATTAACGGTTATACTGCTTTCATTAATCAGCAATTTGATAGTTTATATGATCAATTTTTAGGCGACATTTACTACATCGTCTCTTACATCTCAGTATTTATTACTTCTGCTTATTCTGCATATAGGCTACAATAGCTATATTAATCTTAATGTTCTTCTACTGTACTGATATACCAGGTGAAAATTAGCCAGGTAACATCCAGACTGTTAAACCACACAACACTTTTATTTTCTACTTTATTATGTAGCTACACACATCTCATTCCTGTATGCAACTTCACTATTTTATGTTATCTCATTTTTACACACCACGTAGTATCCAGTAACTCATCAAGGAGTTATTTGTAGAAATTGATCTGCAGACTGCCATTAAAAGAACAGTTGGTGAAACAGTTATCCATAAAGTCCATACTGGATCTCAGCCGTTTTGCAGGTGATGCTGTAGAGGTGTTTGAGGGGCTGGTCTCCGCTGGCGTGACGTTTCCACGGCTGGTGCACAGCATATTGCTCCACAGTTTTCTATTATCCAGAGAAGGTGCCCAGTAGCTGTGCAATGAACTCTCGGACTTGTGTCCGCTAACGGCCATTATTTCTCTCGTTTCCAGTCCGCACTCGGCCAGTTTCTGGATGGTAGTGCTCCTGATGCTGTGGTTTGTGTAAATCACTGATGTGCCTGCATCTTTAGAGATGCGCGATAGCATGGAGCCTAGGTAATTTACACCCATCGGTTCCAAAGAGTACCACACCTCCCCTAACTTTTCTCCTCTTTTTGGATGGAGGTAAAAAGCTTTAGCCTCTTTTGGGATTTTAGACAGGTACTTTTCAAATGATGAAACTGGGCACAATTCACTCCCTGGATCTTCAAACATAAACCCCCGTCTACTTTGACGATCCCTGTCATGATGTTCTTTGTGGTTTTTTGTATCCTCATTGAATGTGAGCGTCACATATTTGTTTCCTTAAGACAGAAATAAAACAGTAATCAGACACATTTAACCACATTTCTTCTTAACAGTGTTATTATATCACTGTGCCATTAATGGCACTTTGCAAGTCCTTTAGGCTATTTGATTAACCCACCTGTTGAATCCCGTTTTATTGCGAAAGACTGTGGTGTAAGTTTTCGCAGACCCTCTTTTCCTCTCCTCCCAAAATGTAGCTGGATGTCGAACCAGACTTTGTTCACCAAGCCCCGTGGTGTGTTTGGGTTCATTGCCTCCGAGTTCCTCAATATTATCAAGTCCTCTTCGGTGATGGCGGGATGATGTTGAGTTTTGTCGTGGCCTGCTTTCCTGAGAGACTTTATGAGCCCACTAAACACATTGTTTGACGTAGTGAACTCACTGTCTTTCATGATAGACCATGCGCGACTAAGAGGAGGGTCGTTAAAAAAACGGTTAATGCCAGCTCTCAACCCGACGAAGCTACTAATGGAGTAATACTGACCCTGGTTATTTCTAACCGAACCATAAAAGTCACGGAGAATCTTGTTGAGATCTTCTTTTGTTACAGTTGCAAAATCCACAGCTTGTTTCCTGCTTTTTAAATAGTCCTTGAAACATTTGACAGCCCAAGATGTTGATCGGTATGTACTCTCTTCATTCCTCGACTTCTCTAACTGATTGAGCTCTTCACCCGACAAAGTAGCAAATCTCTCGTTTCTTGGTGTTATGTTCTCCTTTTCATCTTCTTCCAGCCATTCCTCAAAACTAAGTCCGCCATAAAGATCAAAATTAACAGCAAACCGATCCATTTTCTGTCAGGTCAATACAGCCGTTTTAGCTCTACCGTTAGATAGGTAGGCTACCTGTGTTGCTTGGTAACTGCTCCTGCGTAATTACTAATAAGGCGGAGTGATATTTACAGTGATGAGGCATTTTTCATTTGAGCACGGCTAGCTGTGCTTTAACGCTCATTTGAGCACATTCTAAAATGTCTGATTGACCAATCAGATTGCTCGGTCGGATCTACGTGTTGTATAATTTCAGTTGCAGACTTGCTGTCATTTGTTCCATTACATGAATCATATTGAACAGATTTTGCTGATAATCAGATGAATCTTTTCGTTTTGCTTCATCGTCCCGTCAGGAGAAGTACGAGACGCAGCACTCCGAGGCCCACCGGCAGATCTCCAGCCTGGAGGGAGACCTGGCCGAGACCACCGCCGTCAGAGACCAGCTGCACAAGTACATCAGGGAGCTGGAGCAGGCCAACGACGACCTGGAGAGGACCAAGAGGTCAGAGGTCGCCGAGAGAGAGGTGAAGCACGTTAGCCACGTTAGCTCCACTAACGTGTGTGTGTGTGTGTGTGTGTGCTTCAGGGCGACCATCATGTCTCTGGAGGACTTTGAGCAGAGGATGAACCACGTCATCGAGAGGAACGCCTTCCTGGAGAGCGAGCTGGACGAGAAGGAGAACCTGCTGGAGTCCGTCCAGAGGCTGAAGGACGAGGCCAGAGGTAGGAGACCTGATCCTGGTCCTGATCCTGGTCCGGGGTCTGAACCGGCCTGTGTGATAAGATCTAAGAGAATTCAAACACACACACAATTCTGTAAATGTTGTCAGGGTTCCTTCGGGTGCTGGATATCCTTGAACAGATTCAAAATAAAGTGCTTGAAAGTGCTTGAAATGTGCTATGTGATGACATATATGATATAAGAGAGTAGACTGAATACTGAGGATTGGATTGATACAAATATGTAGTTAACCACAGCTGTGTGTGTGTGTGTGTGTGTGTGTGTGTGTGTGTGTGTGTGTGTCAGACCTGAGACAGGAGCTGGCGGTGCAGCAGAAACAGCCGTCCCTCATCAGCGCCATCAAAGACCCTTCCTCCTCCTCCTCCTCCTCGGCTGGTCTGCCGACTCCGCCCCTCACCCCGCCAGACAAACGGACCGAGGACAAAGCCCCGCCCCTCCCCTCCACCGCCGCACCGCCCAGACCTCCGGCCTCAGCCGAGTCCTTGGCCACACCGCCGCCCTCCGTCAGCCGAGGTCGGTTCCCACACATTTCACACGACGAGGATGCTTTGATTGTTGCCGATAGAAACTTTAAGCTCCGTGTGCGTTCAGCAGGTGAAAGCCTATCGGCGACGCCTCTCACCATGTCGGCGAGGATCTCGGCTCTGAACATCGTCGGAGAGCTGCTGAGAAAAGTCGGGGTGAGAAGAATCACACTTGTGACCTTTGACCTAAGTGCTGTTTTATTTGATCAGCTGCTCGCTGCGTCATCATGTGACGCTGCAGGGAGCACCAATCAATCATTATTCTACATCCACTTCTCCTGCTCTGCTGCTCGTAGAACCTGGAGTCCAAGCTGGCGTCGTGTCGGGATTACGTTCAGGAGCAGACGGCGAGCCGCAGAGGCCACGCTGGTGGACAGGGGGCGCCATCGGGCCAGAACAACCCCTCAGAGAGTCCCCATCCCACCAACGGCCTCTACAACAAGGGGTGAGGCGCAGTCGGGCTGACGAGCAACGCGATGAAAAAAATATCTGTCATTCTCCCTGCTGGTCACCAGGGGGCGACTCCTCTCTGGTTTCTATAGAAGTCTATGAGAAAATGGTCCTACTTCTCTCTGCTGGCCACCAGGGGGCGACTCCTCTCTGGTTGTATAGAAGTCTATGAGAAAATGGTCCTACTTCTCTCTGCTGGCCACCAGGGGGCGACTCCTCTCTGGTTGTATAGAAGTCTATGAGAAAATGGTCCTACTTCTCTCTGCTGGCCACCAGGGGGCGACTCCTCTCTGGTTGTATAGAAGTCTATGAGAAAATGGTCCTACTTCTCTCTGCTGGCCACCAGGGGGCGACTCCTCTCTGGTTGTATAGAAGTCTATGAGAAAATGGTCCTACTTCTCTCTGCTGGCCACCAGGGGGCGACTCCTCTCTGGTTGTATAGAAGTCTATGAGAAAATGGTCCTACTTCTCTCTGCTGGCCACCAGGGGGCGACTCCTCTCTGGTTGTATAGAAGTCTAATAGAAAATGGTCCTACTTCTCTCTGCTGGCCACCAGGGGGCGACTCCTCTCTGGTTGTATAGAAGTCTATGAGAAAATGGTCCTACTTCTCTCTGCCGGCCACCAGGGGGCGACTCCTCTCTGGTTGTATAGAAGTCTATGAGAAAATGGTCCTACTTCTCTCTTGATGTATTATCTCAGTAAACATTGTAAACATGAGTTTATGGTCTCAATCTCTAGTTTCAAGTCTTCTTCAATCCAGCATGATGTTCATTTAGTACATTATGGTCCATTTAGAGTCCACCAGACCAGAAAGCAGGGGATGCTTTAGGGGGCGGGGCTTACCTGCTGATTGACAGGTCGCTTGACAGTGCTTGGATTTAGAATAAAGTGCTTGAAATGTCTGAGGATTGGATTGATACAAATATGTAGTTTACCACAGCTGGAAGGTGCTGGAAAAGCATGGAAATGCACCTTGAAATGCTTGAAAAGTGCTTGAATTGGACCTTGGAGAAGGTGGGGGGACCCTGTAAATGTTTAAAATGTTTAAATGTGTACTTTGTGGTGTTGTGTTTGAAGGCTGGTGAAGAGGTTGGACTTCGGAGCCGGACCCAAGCTGCTGCTGTGAGCGTAAAAACGTCCCCCCCCCCCCCCAGACCCGGATCTAACGGTACTGTGCGCTGCTCGTCGTGTGTGTGGTTATTATGGGAGCTGCAGTGCCAACGGACGGTTTGCTCAGACACTTTGGGACTTTTTTTTTTTTTTTTTTGGCACTTCGCACTCATCACCTCATCGTGTTTGTTTTGCTTTTTTTGTGTGTTTTTAAGATGAATATGAAGCGAGTTTTTGAGGTCAGAGTCGATGAAAAGACGCTGACGGACGCAGGTTCAGACATTCAAGGAGAACATGTTTGAACAGGAAGCTGCAGACGTGGAGAGACACTCATTTCACCTTCTATAGAATGTCATGCAAAAACCTCCAGAAAAACAAACTCTGTGCACTTTAAACGAACCGAACAGCTGGCAGCAGGAACAATGACGAGCGCTGACCTTTACGATTAGTTTGAACACACCGCCAAACACTGGAAGGCTCTTAATCTACACAACACGGTTTTAGAGTCTTTAAATACGACGTTTGGAGCTGCGAGGACGACGGCGGTACGATTTTTTTTATGGTGACTCGTTAAGGAAGTAAAACATGACTGTGCACTTATTGCCATTGGTGTCTTTCGGTGGCCGACCCTGCAGCGCCACGCTGAGGACAAACGCAACACTTCTAGCTCCGCCCCTAAAGGTGCGTTCACACCAAAAGCTATTTTTTCCCCCACATACTGCAATTCTATAAAGTTGATGCAAAGATGCAGATACACAATGGAGACATATCGTAGCGGTCTGTGGTCCCCCAGAGGTCTAGATAGTAGCCCACATAAGTCCAGAGACCAGACCAGACTATGTGGAGGAACCAGAGACTGTCTGTGGTCCCCCAGAGGTCTAGATAGTAGCTCACATTAGTCCAGAGACCAGACCAGACTATGTGGAGGAACCAGAGACTGTCTGTGGTCCAAACAACAAGGTCTCTGCTGTATTTATGTCTAGATGACCTTATATGGAGTGTTGGTGGAGCAGCTACAATGTTAGCGTAGCCTAGCACCATCAACCAGACTCCATTCAGAAAACCAGCGTTTTAACAGTAGTTATCTTGTGGTCTTGCAGACAGACCTAACAAAGCATGACTCAGCACTTTGTACTGATCACCATCATGATGGAGTTATTTCAGCATCCTTTTCATCTGGTTATTGATATTAAATCACAGATCAATACTTGTTAGATCCAGTTGGTGAAATCCACCATCATGTCCCGGCGTATCTGGGACTTCACATCATTGCGTTTGCTGTGAACGCATCTTTAGCCTCGGAGAACAGAAGCCCATCAGTATTCTGTTCGCTCCGTCCAGGACTCTGAGGTCACGCGATGAAGCGAGCTCTACTTCTGTCTCCAGGAGTGAAAATAGGAAACGTCTCCCGTTAGCGAGGAGACGAGAATACTTCAGTGAAGGCTACTCGTGTTTTATGTTAAAAAGAACCAGGATGTAACAGGATTGACTCGTGGCGTTATGAACTAGGTGACTCGACTGTAGGTGTAGGATTTAGGATTAGCAGGTCGGTGCAGACTTGACCTTTGACCCGGTGAAGGTCAGAGACGCCGCCTTTACGACTCTTTAAGAGCTCTTACGTGTTCTGCTCTTTGTTCACCTTCAGTGCTGCATACGTGTCGGAAAAAAACAATAAAACTTGAAATGTTTGAAAATAAAAATCTTGATTTTTTTTCTCATCTAGAAATATAAACGAGACGACACATCTGAGGATTGAGAAGCAGTTTAATATAATAGTTAATATGTTCTAATTGTGTTTAAACAACAGATTGGGTTACAAATATAGCTTTACATCAGTTTCCAAATTCTTTCTAAATTAAATCTGATTCAAATTTATTTTCAACACGTTTCTTTTTTTCTTTTTTACAACGTGAATCAAAAATGTAAAATGTTTTTAATAACAATATGTTGATTTGTATTTCCAATATTTAAAATTTTCATACAAAGTGTATTTTACACTTCTGCCAAATGTGTAGCAAAGTCTATTTTTTGGTAATTATTTAAATTTAAAACACAAACTGAATCCACGAAAACTGATTTGATATAATGGGATTCTTTTAAAACTATCTGGAATATAAATACAACTAAATATATTAAATTTTGCATAAATTACATGCAATATAAATCCATAAATATTGAAAATAAGTGTTCAACCAATTTTTTAAAAATAACTTTGCTGATCCTCTTAATCACCATAAAAATTAAAAACATATTTTAATTTGATATGTTTTGTATTTTAAAATGAAAATCAATGAACCCCTCATTTAAAAAAACAAACATGATTCTGTGTTTAACTACGACGGTTGCCATGGGCGACTCCCGTCTACTCGGGGGAGGAGGAGGAGGAGAAGCCCTCCCCGCGGGGGTCCAGGGGGGGAGACGGGGACCGGGACGGAGGCTCCTCCTCCTGCAGGTCCACTGAGTTCTCCTGGACGGCGCTCCTCCGGCTGATGCTCCCTCCCAGCCCCGAGCTCCTCATGCCGCCGCCGCTGCTGCTGCGAGGACTCGGGCTGCTGAACATCGCCTCGCCGCCGCCGCCGCCACGCCTGGGAACACCGAACACATCAGGAGGAAGAGAGAGAGGAGGAAGAGGAGGGTCAGGAGGAGATGAAGGATAGTTGCAAAGCAGCTGAAGCCCCTGAAATCTTTCAGCAGGTGCAAACTGAAGCGACGAGGAAGAGGAAGTTCAAAAAAGCCCGCTGAGGAAGAGGAGAATATTTCCCAGGAGGCTTTGAGGGACAGGAAGCAGATCAGATGTGTCTGAGGACAGGAAACAGGACGTGAAAGGAGGAAGAGGAAACTTAAAAATCACCTTCACGGTTCTTTTTCTCAAAGTGATTTCGTGTCACGATCATCAGCGAGATCGCCACGGCAACGACCAAAATCTGCTGAAAACTCTTAGAACTAAAACTCACTTTACCTGTTCATTTCTTCAAGAAACTACTTTATCAGAATTTATTATGAAGATACAAATATGTGTCTAAATATAATTATGAAAATAACAGTAACATTATGTGAGTCTGCTTTCTCATAATTCCTGTAAATATCACAATATAATACAATATAATAATACAATACAAATCGCTATAGGATGATAATAATAATAATAACAATAATACATTTTATTTTAGGTCTGAATAATATTTTTAAAAATTACACAAATGTAATTTTGATTTGTAATATTTCCCATAAACAATCGGTACAGCAGGATTTATTCAGATATATCGTCTTCTTTCATCGAGGATTAGTCTGTAAAATGTGAAAAACGCTGAAAGGAGAGTCTGATCGGATCCCTTTAGATCCAAAAACTCAGTTAGAAACTTATACATTTGAGGAGCTGCGATCAGAAATATTGTAATTATTATTAAAATAGTTGCAGATGGATCATCTGTTGACTAAAATGAAGAAATCACTGATTTGAAACTAATATATATATAGATAGATATATATATAGATAGATATATATACACACAATTTAAATAAAAAATAAGAAGCCCCCACCAGACGGCGAGGTGAGTCGGTACCTCAGTTTGCTCCGGAGTGAGGAGACGTCTCTGCTGAGAGCGTCGTTGGCCTCCGTCGCCTCCTCCAGCTCCCGCTGCAGCTTCCTGCGGGCTGCCGCCACACGCTGGGCCTCCTCCTCCGCCTCCTCCAGCTGGTGCTTCAGCTGCTTCACCCTGACGTTGCCCTTCTCCGCCTGCAGACAGGGAACAGGAACGTGAGCGTTCATTCACGCCGCCGCCGCCGCCCTCCTCGCCGTGACCTCACAGCTACCTGGTCTTTGTACTGCTGCGTCTGCTTCATCTCGTCCTCCATCTGGAGGCTCAGCTCCTTCACCTTCTTCTCCTTCTGACGCAGAGTCTTGGCGTTGGCCTGGCGCTCTCTGCACGCCACGATAATAACGTTAATAATAAATACCGTTAATAATACGCTTCATGTTCACAGAAGAAACGAGGCGAATAAAATCAGACATTTAAATCATACAAAGACATAAAGATAAAACTGTTTAGACATGTTGGAAATAAAAAGTTGAATTTCTTTTTTTATGTCTCTTTTTAGTTTTCATGCATTCTCGGCTCCACAAACCGTCTTGAATTACACAAAGTGGGACTGACTGGAAAGCCAGGACTCTGGTGGATCCAACGAACCCAGTTTCATTCATATGTGAGGATGTTGGTCACCATGGTAACCGTTTCATTGTAGCGATAAAGCCTTAGTGTGTAAGATGAGCTGTAGTGACCTCTAGTGACCTCTAGGAGAATCGCAGCCTCTTGATACTTCTTATATTAAATTACATGCAGCTCCAGATCTGTGTAATAACTGTTTCCCAGCATGCACCAGTACCTGCTCTCCATCTCCAGCTGCTCCTCCGCCTCCCTGAGTTTGGCCTCCAGGGCGGCGATGGAGGACTTGAGCCTGGAGCGGCCCTGGCCCTCCAGGTCCTGCAGCTTGGCCTTCAGGTCTCGGTTGTGTCTCTCCAGCTGCAGCCTGGATCCCTCCCGGGTCTGGGAGGAGGACTTCTCCGCCGCCAGATCTGCACCCAGCTGATCCACCTAGACAACGGGACAGGGGGACACGGGGACACGGCTCAGACGGGTCCTAGAAACCCCCACGACGTGGTCTAGTGGGAGAACCCCGGGACCTACCAGCTGCTGGCTCTTCCTCAGCCGGTCGTTGAGGCTCTCCATGTTGGCCTGCTCCTCCTCCAGCTCCTCCTCCAGCTGGACCAGCTTCGTGTCCAGACGGCGCTTTTCATCAGACAGCAGCGACCTGAACATGACGGAGAAAAGAGGAGAAGCTCCTCCACTTACAGCAACATACAGAAACACTGGAATGACTCATTTCTGTTAACATCACAAAACTTGTTCCTTGCAAATTATACAATGTGATGACTGTGGCAACTGATTTAATCTTTTTACATTTGGGAACAAACCTCATATTTACAGAAGAAAAATGATCTAAATTGTTTTCTCTGCCTTTAGAATTTAATTTAAATGACATAACTTGCTCTATTTGAGTGCATGGAAGAATTAAAACTCACCTGAAAGAACAAAATAATCAATTTAGTTCCATTTAGAACATGTAGTGGAGCACGTCTGCCCCCTTGTGGGAGAATTCAGTATTACACAACAACAACAAAAGTAACTTAAAGTAAAGGAAAGAAAACAATTAATCAGACTCAGAAATTATCCACCAGATTTTTTTCTTCTTCACCGGGCTTCTGAAAATATCACAACTATTTGCTGAATTTCCATTAAATTTTCAGTCAACGTTCGTCGTCCCACATCTCCTCTCTGATGAAGACTTGTTTTATAAGTGAAGCTCCTTTTGTTTCAGAGTCTTCAGATCAAATAAAACAGAAGAACCTACTTCCCTGACGAGTTACTGGCCAACTCCTCCGTCAGCTCGTCCCTCTCTGCCTCCGCCTGCTTACGAGCTCGCTCAGCTGCTGCCAACATCTGGAACACAAGTTAACACCATGTAATCACTCACGGACACAGATCAGAGAGGAGGCGCCCCCTGGTGGCCAGCAGAGAGAATGCAGCTTTAAGACACTTTTCAGAACTGTAAGTTGCCGCCTGGAATCAACAAGCTTTTATTTTGAAACTGCAGCGTTAGAAGACAGGTCACCTCGTGCAGCTGGACGACTTCGGCCTCCACGGTCCTGGTTCTGCGCTCAGACTCCCTGGCGGCGGCGAGGACCTCCTTCTGGGCTGCACGCGAGTCCTCCAGGTCCCTCTGGAGGTCCTTGGCCTGGCCCTGTGAGGAGGGGTTTTAGGTAGATCTGATTCAGGAAGCTATTGGTATCAACATATGAGTCCAGCTCCGGATCTGACCTGGATCTTGCGGAGCTGCTTGACGGCCTCGTCGCGCCCCCTGCTGTTGGCCTCCAGCTGGTCCTCCATGTCCCTCAGATCCCCCTCCAGCTTCTTCTTGCTGCCCATCGTCTGACCTCGCTGCCTCCTCTCCTCCTCCAGCTCCGCCTCCAGCTCACGCACCTGTCAGAGAGAGAGACACGCCCACTTTGTTTTCACGCTTCATCATGAAGCAACGAGGGAAACAGGAAACGCCGTTCCCCGGGGTCGTACTCCACCTGCTTGAGGAGCTGCTTCCTCTTCTCCTCGGCCATCTCGTCGCGGCCGTGCAGCTCCCTCTCGTGCTGAGCCCTGAGCGCCTGACTGTTGACCTCCAGGCGCAGCTTGGCGTCCTCGGCGACCTGCAGCTCGTCCTCCAGCTCGTCCATCTGCGTCCGCATCTCGTCCACCATGGCCTCCAGGCCGCGCTTGGCCTTGTCCAGGTCGTGGACGTTCCTCCCCACGTCGTCCTTGGAGCTGATGAGGTCCTCCATCTCGGCCCGGAGGACTTTGATGGTCTTGTCCGCCTCCTCCATACAGTCTTGGTTCTCATCCAGGGCTCGGGCCAGAGCCAGCACCCGAGTCTCCTTCTCCCTGGACTCCGCCTCCGCCCGATCCCGCTCCTCGGCGAACTTCGCCGACACGCAGCGCTCCTCCGCCAGCATCTAGGGAGGGTGGACAGGAAACGTCTTTTATTAGTATTATTATTATTACAAAACAAAGCAAAAAAAAATAAAATCAAGATCAAAAAACGAAGCGAGGAGGATCCTGACCTGATCGAACTTCCTCTGCTTCTTCTCCAGGCTGGAGACGAGCTGCCGCTGGCCGTCCAGGTCCATGAGGACGTCCTCCAGCTCCTGCTGCATGCGGCCGCGGCTCTTCTCCAGCTTGTCGTAGGCCGCCGCCTTCTCCTCGTACTCGCCGCCGGCCGCCTCCAGCTCGCGCTGCAGACGCTTCTTCCCCTCCTCCATCATCTCGGCCGCCGCCGCCACCTCCTCCAGCTTCTTCTTGTAGTCGGACAGCTGAAACGGGGGAGGAGGTTTTAATCTTCTCTGGTTCTGGTCTCGTGACCTTCACGTCCGTCCTGATGGTTACCGACCTGCATGCCGAGGCTGGAGACCTGCCGCTCCACGGCCCGCTTGGCCTCCGTCTCCTCCTCCAGCTGCTCCATCAGGGAGCTCCGGTCCTCCTCCGCCTGACGCAGGCGTCCCGACACATTCAGCTTCTGGCGGGTTTCCTCCGACAGCAGCTCCTGGAGGAGAAAGGAGTCAGTCGACCACAATTTCAGACATTCTGTGCTGACATTCATGGTCCCCAGAAGTGGAACCCCTCTGACTTTTTCCTGCACTGCCACGAGGTTCACATTTGTGGTTCAGACTGAAATATCAAATAACAGATATTCCAAACGTGTTTTCATCGGCACCAAATCTTGCAGCCACGTTCATGGTTTCCAGAAGATGCACCCTCACAACTTTGGCGATTCTTGCAGTTCAGTAGACAGATGGATGGATGGATGGATATTTTATTGAGGGAAATTCAAGAATGCATTCATAGTCCCCAGAGGAAATCCCTTTGACCCCTTGACCTTTCATCTAGCACCACCACCAGGTCAAATGTAACCGTTTCATCATTATGTAACTTCTGACATTCTCCATCAGCCTCAGTCGTACCTGGGTTTGGTGCTAATTAACATGTTAGCATGCCTATATCTATATGTATATGTGTGTGTGTGTGTGTGTGTGTGTGTGTGTGTGTGTGTGTGTGTGTTGGGCGTCCCTCACCTGTGCATCCTGGAGCTGGGAGGACAGACTGGAGACGTCTTTGCTCAGCTTGATGTTCTTTCCCTCCGCCTCGTTCAGCAGACTCGTCACGCTGTCCAGCTCCATCTAGTGGCGGCGACGAGAAGTACAGGAAGAGACAGAAGAAAAGGGGGACATGAGGTCTGTGAGGGTTCTCAGTCATCCGGGTCCTGGTTGTCCCCGAAAGCTGTATCGTTATATTTTTCTGCTGTTTCCGTATGTTTGTGACCCACGGTCGTCTTGGCGACCCGCTCCCCGAGCTCGGTCCTCTGCCGCTCGCTCTCGTTGAAGCGTGAGTGCAGGTCGTTCAGCTGACCCTCCACCTTCTTCTTCTTGTGCTCCACGTCCTGTTTGGCGGTGGCGAGGGATCGCAGGTCGGCGTTCAGGTCCGCCGACTCCTTCTCCAGAGACTGCTTGGTCTTCTCCAGACCAGCTCTCACCTGGATGAACGTCATTCAATGGTGTAAAACAAAAAAAGTATTTCTGTATCTGCTGCTTTAAATTCATTCCTAAGTCAGTTTTATGTTTGTTATTAAGTGCGTTGTTGGGGGTGTTGTACCCTCTTGGCCTGCTCCAGCTGCTCGTTGAGCTCCTCCACCGCCTGGCTGTGTTTCTGTCTCAGGTCCTGGACTTGGACCTCGTGGCTCCGCCCCTCGTCCTCCATGTTTTTCTTCAGCACGGCCACTTCCTGCTCACGCTTCGCCCTGTCAGACGCACACACATGACATCACCATGACATCACCATGATATCACCATGACATCACCATGATATCACCATGACGTTAAGCAGCTAAGAGGTCTGGTTTAAATACATGCACCTTTATGCAGATGACACCATTATTTACTGCTCAATGCAAAGATGCGACTAGACGTAACCGAAGGCCCCTGATTAGAACATGTGGACCAATCAGAGGTGGACTACGTAGGACACGTTGGGGGGTACAGACCGGAGCTCCTGCTGGGCGGCGGTGGAGTCCAGACTGTCCTCCAGCTCGGTGCGGAGAGCGTTCAGCTCGTCTCCGAGATCCCGCCGGGCCGCCTCCACCTTCCCCCTCGCCGCCCGCTCGGCCTCCAGGTCCTCCTGCAGCTCCGAGAACAGAACCTCCAGCTCCCGAACCCGCTTCACCGCCGCGCTGCGCTGGTTGCACTCCTCCTCCAGGCTGGGGGGCACAAAAGGTTTAGGATATGGTTTCTGACATCTTCACGTCTCGTGTATGAGGGGAAACATTACGATGAGGTGTTACCGGGCCTGCGTGGCCTGAAGCTCCTCCTCCTTGGCGGCCAGCTGGGCTCGCAGCTCGGCCAGCTGGGCCTGCAGGTCGGCGTGCTGATCCTGGAGGTCGGCCAGCTCCGCCTCCACCTTCCTCTTGGCCTTCTCCACGTCCTGACGACCCTTCTCCTCCTTCTTCATACGTACTGCACGAGAGAGAAGACCGATCAATCAAACCATTCAACTCGTTAAAAACAAGTCCTGTGAATCAAAAAGTGGTGGATTTAAAAGGTGCAGTGTTTAGGATTTGGCACCATCTGGTGGTGAGTTTACAGAATGCAACCAACTGAAACTTCTCCCGTGTTGATTTTATAGGATAAATCTCATATTCATTCATTCATTATACTTCATACTTTTTAATATCATAAAGGAGGTCAAAGCCTCGATTTGTGTTTCTTTATAAATAAATGTCTTATATTTAATGTGTATAATATACAATATAATACATATATATATATAAATATAAAAGAGGAGTGTGACTGACTCTCCAGCTCAGAGATCATGGACTCGTGTTTGGCTTTGAGTTTGCTCAGATTCTTGGACTTCTCCTCCTCCTCGGCCAGGTTGGAGTTCAGGTCGGCCATCCTCTCCTCCAGAAGCTTCCGCTCCTGCAAAGACACCACAGCACTCCAGTACACTGTGTGTGTGTGTGTGTGTGTGTGTGTGCGTGTGTGTGTGTGTGTGCGTGTGTGTATGTGTGTGTGTGTGTGTGTGTGTGTGTGTGTGTGTGTGTGTGTGTGTGTGTGTGCGTGTGTGTGTGTGTGTGCGTGCGTGTGTGTGTGTGTGTGTGTGTGTGTGTGTATATGTGTGTGTGTATGTGTGTGTGTGTGTGTGTGCGTGTGTGTGTGTGTGTGCGTGCGTGTGTGTGTGTGTGTGTGTGTGTGTGTGTGTGTGCGTGTGTGTGTGTGTGTGTGTGTGTGTGTGCGTGCGTGTGTGTGTGTGTGTGTGTGTGTGTGTGTGTGTGCGTGTGTGTGTGTGTGTGTGTTAGGAACTACCTTCTGCAGTTTGTTGTTCTGGTCCTCCACCATCAGAACGTCCTCCTCCAGCTTCTTGACTTTTCCCTCCACAGAGACTTTCTCCAGCTGCAGCTTCTGATGGGCGTCTTCCTCCTCGGCGATGTGAGCCTCCATCAGCTGCAGCAGACAATAAAAATATTATATTACACATTCTTACAAATACAGTGACAAACCAGCATAGTTATTATTATATAATATAATATAATATATATATAATATGTTTTGATTTTTAGCCTTGTTTGTTACAAATCAATAAGTGATGAAGTGTTAATAATTATATATGATGATGATGATGCCTCCCACCTGCAGCTGCTGCTCCATGTCCTTCCTCTCCTGCTGCAGGCTGTTGCTGCGGTCCTCCTCCTCCTCCAGCCGGGCCTCCATCTCGTGCAGCACCTCCTCCAGCTCCTGCTTCTTGGCCTCCAGACGGACCCTCGTCTCCTCCGCCTCGGCGTACAGCTCCGTCTCGGCGTGGAGCTTCGTCTCCAGGACGGCCCGCTCCTCGATCAGCTGCAGACCGGACTCCTGTCACTCTCCCAACGTTTCACATTTAAAAAAGACAAACCAGACGAGAAGCTGCTTTTCTTTACCTGCGTGTGTTTCTGGGTGATGTCCTTAAGCTCCGCCTCCGACTTGACCGCCACCTCCTTCGCCGCCCGAAGCTCCTCGTCTTTCTGACCCATCTCCTCTTCCTGTCTGGTGACCTGCAGCAGCGGCTTCACCTGTTTAACACACGGGGAGAAGACTTCATCTGTGTACGGGGGCCAGGACATTCAGGTTCAGTGTGTGTGTGTGTGTGTGTGTGTGTGTGTGTGTGTGTGTGTGTGTGTGTGAGACCTTGGTGAACAGCCTCCACCACTGCCAGTTCCTGAGTTTGAGGTAACAGGCACAGTTCCTCTGGATCACCTTCATGGCGGTGAGCTGCTGCTGACGTTTACTGAAAGCCCTGAAAGGAGGTGGAAGAAGTACTCAGACCTAGTACTCAGACCTAGTACCTCAGCACAGGTAGTAATACTACAGTGTAGAAATACTCTAATCTAATATGTGACTATATTTTGTATAATTAATCTGGAGTTACTAAATACAACAATACTTTCCTCTGAGGTGTAGCGGAGCAAGTACCTTAAAGGTGTACTAGTATCAGGGTCCAGTCTGAGTGCTGGTCTTACTTGCGGGCCAGGAAGCCTCTGGCTTGAGCCTGGAAGGAGATGATGACCACGGTCAGTTTGAGGTCTCGCTCCTCCTCCAGCTGAGCCAGAACCCCGGTCCTGAAGAACATCTTACTCTGACCGATGCGGAACAGGTTCGGGTCCAGGTCCAGGTGTTTCACCTGCAGGAGGGGGGGGGGGGGGGTTCATTATATTGATCTTTTATATTGTACATATTTAACATATTAATATTTTATTATATCAAGATGATTTTATTTTATCAGTAACAGTTTATTTTATTTTTATTAATAATATTTTATTTACATTTATTATTTTATTATAATAACAATGATATTTTATTATATAAGTATGTTATTAGATTAATAATAATAATAATAATAATAATAATAATAATATTTGATTAGAATATAGTGAAAAGTCAGTTCCGGCTCACCATCAGACAGCACGCCTGCTTCCCGTCCATGAAGCCCTTCGGGATGGCGTTGGCGGCCAGAATCTCATATCTACCAAGAAAAAATAATGTCACTGAAGCTCCATGAATATGATTCATATTGAATTCAATTAAAACAGAAAAATACTGGTGAACTGATGCTTTCATTATTATAAACACCAAACTAACATTTTAATTGGTGATTGATGGTTTTGGTCGTTTTATTTTGAAAGTTTGTACGGTTGTGTCTGCCCTCCAGTGGTCACAGTGAGGAACTACAACGTGGTCTCAGCGGGGTTTTCCTCACCTCTGTCTGAACTCCTGGAACACGATGCGGTTCGGGAAGCCCTGCCTGCAGATCCGGATGCCCTCCAGCACGCCGTTACACCGGAGCTGCTCCAGGACCAGGTTCGAGTCCATCTTCCCGGCCTGCAGCGGCCGATCAATAAGTTCATTCATCAATTCATTTGTTCCAGATACATTTTTATATATTATGTTGTTTTCATGCACTGATCAACGTGTCACATCCACTTCTTATTTACAGTCTAATGCTAGTAGTTTATGCTAATTGCTAATGCTAATGATTAGCATAATAATAGCATACAAATATTCCAGACATGCAAGTTAACTCAAATTCACAAATGTTTAATCATTTAAACACAGACCTTTACAGCACTTATCTAATAGCAATAGCCTGCATGCTAGCTATTAGCATTAGCTATTAGCATTAGCAATTAAAGGGCCATTATGAGCGGGAGGTTAAAAGCAGTGAAGTCTGGCTACATGTTAAAGTAATGTAGTCCAAGCCCAGCAGTTTTTTAAAAAATGTGCTGTAAGTGTAGCAAGAAATCAGCATGCTACTAAGCTAACTAGCCAGTCGTACCCTCTTCTCGTGGTTGGGGATGATGCAGCGGACGAAGTTGGGCTGCGTGTTGTGCAGCGTGGTCATCAGCTTGCCCAGCGACTCCTTGTACAGCTGGCCGACGGTGCGGAACATGCCCTTCTTGGATTTGGGGGGCGCCGAGCTCTCCGACATCTTGGTCATGGTCTCCAGACCCACCACTCGATCCGCTGGCAGACACGGGAGACGGACCGTTACATGTGATTTTACCGTGACGAAGAGGAGGCGATAACGTGAGGACACGTCTCCGAGGACTGACCGTCTTTCCACAGATCCTGGATGAAGTTGCTGGACGAGTTGTTGAGCAGCGTGGTCACGTTGTCGTTCAGAGGATCCATGTTCTTCGTCAACCAGCTGGCCGCGTTGTAGTCCACCTGGGGAAGGAAACGCAAGCCGTGTTGATGGTGGTCACAGTGGCGTTGGTGTGGATTCATCCACATTTCTAGTGTCTGCTGGAGTCACGAGGTGGGAGTTGTAGTCCCGAAGCCTTCGGCGATGCTCACCTTGCCGGCGTAGTGCATCACGGCGAACATCAGCTTGTCTTTGTGCTGTTTGGGTTTGGAGAACTTCACGTGGCTGGCGTGGGTGTTCAGCAGCTTGTCCACGAAGGAGACGTCGGTGGCTTTGGGGAACCAGCACTCCTCGTCCAGCAGGGCCAGGATGCCGGGGGGGTTGTTCTGCAGGACGGGATCGGGGTTCGGGATCAGCTTCATGCTAATGCAAACCTGGGATCTCTTCAGGTTATTAAATATTGTATTTTAATGGCTAAACAATGAACTGAATTTATCAAAATGTGTCTATTTGATAAGTTAAGTGAATGAAATCACTAACAAACTAAATATCACAGAAGACAGCTAATACAATTTTCCTGCTAATACCAGTTTTCATTCAATGTTTAAATCACCAGACCAGAGCTGCTCGCTGGATTTCACCAAGATGAATTCACTGGATCTCACATCGGCTGGTTTACTACAGTGGGAGGTGTGTGTGTGTGTGTGTGTGTGTGTGTTGGTCCACCGACCGGCCTCTCGATCAGCTCGATGCAGGGCTGCAGGTCGAGGCCGAAGTCGATGAAGTTCCACTCGATGCCCTCGCGCTTGTACTCCTCCTGCTCCAGCACGAACATGGTGTGGTTGAAGAGCTGCTGCAGACGCTCGTTGGTGTAGTTGATGCAGAGCTGCTCGAAGGAGTTGTCCTGAGGCAGCGTGGGGGGGGGGGGGGGGGTTAGAGAACCGTACAATAAAGAAACAGACAGATGTTTAGCTTCGGTCAGCAGCTCACCTCGAATATCTCGAAGCCGGCGATGTCCAGGATGCCGAGGAAGGAGGACGACTGCCTCTTGCTCTTGTCCAGCGTCTTGTTGACCCGGGCGAGGATCCATCGGAACAGACGCTCGTACATCGCCTTCGCCAGGGCCTCCGTCGCAAAGTCAGCCTGCGTGGACACTAAGGGTTTAGAGGATATGTGCTCGGTGACGCTGGGAAGTGATGTTGGTATCATTACTGCACCTGCTGCTTGGTCTGGGCCTTCTGCACCACCTCCCGGCCCACCTTGATGCGAGGGGTGAGCATGGCGCGGGTGAAGTCGGTGACGTTGATGCCCTGCAGGTGACACACCTTCTGGGCCGCTGTGTGTGTGTGTGTGTGTGTGTGTGTGTGAGTGTGTGTGTGTGATGGGAACAGAGGAGATCAGACATGTTTGAGAGGATGAATGAATCCACAGTAACAGGTTTTGAGGTAAGAAGCGGTTACCGGTGTTGTCGGGCATGGTCGCCTGCTCGCTGTTCCTCTCCTTCTCAAACGTGACGTTTCCCAGCTGGAGCACCGTGGACACGACCTTCATCATCCCTGCAGAGCGAGGAAGACGAGGAGGGGGAGGGAAATACGTTTACAGATCCTCCTCACGGTCTGATTCTATTTCCTCCTGCCCCTCCCTCCCCCAAAAAGCCCAGTCTGCTCTGATTGGTCAGCTGTCCCATGCCTTTACCATAACCAGCTACATTTGAATTCTATAGCATCTTGTTCTTCTGCTCCTCTTCCTCTAGAAGTCCAGACGTTTACGTTTAGCAACAATAAATCAGAAAACGTACCGATCCTCTCCTCCTCGGTGAAGCCCATGATCTCCATGGCCTCCAGAGTCTCAACGAACATCTCGTCGTCCTCCTGACCGGGGATCTCCACGTGGCCGGCCCTCAGGAACCGGTAGCAGCTGAAGTCCTCCAGCAGCAGCTCCTCTGAACACACACACACACACACACACACCGTTTTTATATAGTGAACTGGACTGAACTCATTGGAGTCCTTCACTAAATGTTGCTGCTCACCCTTCAGCTTGTCGCGGGCCCCGGCCACCATGTAGTAGAAGATGTGGAAGGCCCTCTCGGTGTTGCCCTGACGGATACAGCGAGACTTCTCCAGCAGGTCTGACCCCGTCGGGTTAAGACCATTAACACATTAAAGACGTGGTCACATCCAGTGTTCCCACACCTTTTTCAAAGTCAAATTCAAGCACTTTTCATGCATTTCAAGGTGCATTTCTATGCTTTTCCAGCCCCTTCCAGCCGTGGTAAACTACCAGCCCTGTGTATTGTGCTGTGAGGGTGTAGGAGAGGATACAGGTGTCGATGTTGGCCCCGACGATGTAGCCGGTCACGTCAAAGTTCAGCTTGATGAACTTTCCCTGCAGACGGACGAGACGACGGAAATCACGGAGAGAAAAACGCAAACTCACGAACTGACGAGGAACTTACGAATCGCGAGGAGTTGTCGTTCTTGATGGTTTTGGCGTTGCCGAAAGCCTCCAGGATGGGATTGGCCTGCAGCAGCTGCTTCTCTAGCTCCCCCTGCAGGTCACAACGAGGTCACATACGTAAGTACATTTTCTCAAATACTTCTGCTTTATTACTGAATGTACTGTGTGTATTATAATAATACAAACATAATATTTAATACATTATATTATATCTAATAACACATTTAATAAAATATCTAATAACAATATAATAATTAATAATGTCAACACAGTATTTCAGTGATTTTTTTCTTATTAATATTATGTGTACGATAACAATTTACATACAGATGATATAATATGAGTATTTTTATTTATATTATATAAGAACAGATAATATAACTGTCGATACAGTATGAGTGAATGTTTCTCTTATTATTAATTAATAAGGAATTAATACAATAAAAAGGAATTAACACAGAGACGTGAGCGTGACAGTAAATGAGGAGTAGAACTAGATTTTCTACTCACGTAGGCCAACTGCTGCTGCTGCTGCAGAACAAACAGAACACAAACGGGTTAGAATCGCTCAGAAGACCTAAACCTTATTAATAGCATTAATTAACTTAAAGTGAGAAAAAAAAAGAAGAAGAAGAAAAGGCTCCATCTTCACCGGCTGCAACATTTAAGCAGAGGTGGGTACAAATACTTTGTTACTGTACTTCAGTAGAATGTTCAGGTATTTGAACTCACGGGGTTGGCCTCCTTCTTGCCCTTGTGTGAGGAGGCGACCACGGCCAGATACTGGATCACCTTCTTGGTGTTCTCGGTCTTCCCCGCTCCGGACTCACCTCTGGGTGAGACAGGAGGGGAGACAGGAGGTGAGACAGGAGGGGGGACAGGAGGAGAGACAGGAGGGGAGACAGGAGGAGAGACAGGAGGGGAGACAGGAGGGGGGACAGGAGGAGAGACAGGAGGAGAGACAGGAGGGGAGACAGGAGGGAAGATAGGAGGGGAGACAGGAGGGGGGACAGGAGGGAAGACAGGAGGAGAGACAGGAGGGGAGACAGGAGGTGAGACAGGAGGTGAGACAGGAGGGGAGACAGGAGGTGAGACAGGAGGGGAGACAGGAGGTGAGACAGGAGGGGAGACAGGAGGTGAGACAGGAGGAGAGACAGGAGGGGAGACAGGAGGGGGGACAGGAGGGGAGACAGAACTTTTTGTATCTGTTTTTAAGATTATTGTATTTTTTTCATGTATTGTGTGTATATTGTGTATATATATATACATATATATATAATGATGGAATAAGTTGTTTAGACTCACGTGCAGAGAATAGACTGATCCTCACGGTCTGTGGAGGGGGGGAGGCGGGGGATGGGGGGGGGAGAGAGAGAGGGAAATGTTGACAGAGCTGAACTCTTGGGCCGAACAAACCAAACATGACCTCTTGACGGCGGCCGGCCGGAGAGAGAGAGAGATTAGCCTCCATCACTCACGGCGGCTATAAATAGCCGGGTGGGATTCAGGACTCGGTCGCTGTAATCTGGTCTCCCGGCTCCATGTAGGGCCATTCTGGCCCCCGAATGGAAAAGTACGGAGTTGGTCCGAGGTCAGCGGTGGACCAGACCGAAACCTGCATGTGCTGACTGAAAAGGCACCGGCAGCACAATCCCTATATATATACTGTATATTATTTATTTATCACTATTAAAGTGTGAATGTCCACGCAGGAAGGAGG